>NC_142616.1:20721197-21024947 GCF_059453375.1 Lepisosteus platostomus
CATCTTTGTGCATAATAAGCTTTATGAAGTTCAGTGCTTCTACTTCAGTAGCTATGCAGTATTGTACGTACAGTATTAAACAAGAGCTCCTATTAGGTCAATACTGAAAAGAACTTCCCTGTATTTAAGTGGTGAGCAAGAACATTCTCTCTAGTCAGTTAGGTTTATGTGATTTATTATAGATCATGGTTTTAACTTTTGTTTTGTTTGCTGGAAGATGTCCCCTAGGAGCACACTGAAAACACACTGGGGCTGAAAATAAGCAGCAGCTCTTTGGCTATACAGCTGCCAGAAGTTTCATCAATCAGGAGGCCAAACCACACAGCACAGCACATTCACAAATACAGATGACTGAATCAATTACTATAATCCATTAACTCCCTAAGTAACGAGCAAAAGCGACAGAGTGAAACACAGCAATATGTTCACTCCCATGGACTTTGCTGACAAAGTGAGCAAACATATATTATTTTAATGTACCTTGTAACCAAAGTGAAGAGAAAATGACATGAATGGAAGAATTATGTGTAGTCTTTCCTTATTGGGATCTTTTGTGTTTTTGCAACATTTTCTGACTTTTTGTTTTGTTGCCTGGTTTGAAGGAAAGTTCATTAAAACCAGAAAGTAATAATAATAAAAAAGAACACGGCTTTGCAGAATGAATTGAAATTTACAATTCAAAACTGATAGTCAACCATCAACGGAATAGGACATAATGACCCAGTGTGAGGAAAGAAACAGAAGACAGAGAGAGTCAACCATTCTTACTCATCTGTGAAGACGTGAGATGTAGTAAAGCATGTTTAGAAAGTGTTTCAAAAACAGAAATGAAAGAAAGCAGCACCTTATTTCCAGGAAGGGGCACTAATGTCCAGGTCTTGTTAGGGATCCCTAAGGTCCCAACAGCTTTTTAATATATGGTGCATGCCCACTCTTTTATTTGGTGTGAGGAATACAATCACATTTCAACATCTGGTCATGATCTGTACAGATTCATTCCATGTTCTGCAAAGTTATAGCACACAGTTTCCAAGATTCACCAGTGCAGAACCGTGACACAAGACACAGAACAGAAATCATGGATCCAGAAGCACAAAAGTTTTATTCACAAATGCCATGGCATCGTCTTATTCCCGAGATCCTGTATCGTCTGTATGTTAGCAGCAATAAAACTTTGACTGTCCCGAATGTACCTTTCTCTACATCCTACGGTCTCCATCTCTCAACAGAGAGTTGAGAGCTTGTACTCTGCCAGTGCCAGTCAACACTTCAATTCCTTGTTAGCTCTACTCTGTCTCTCAGGACAAAGGAAAGACAGACTTTACAGATGTACAAATGGATTCCTCTTTACGTCACACAGCATAAGGTTTTTAGTGTCTCAATAACTAGATTTGGCTATTTCCTCTTTTGCTTATTTAGCTTTTTTGCTATTTTTGTAAATTTTCCTTTCCTTTTTTACCTTTTTGGTGCTGCAGGATTGAAATTACTTATTAAATGTTAACCACAATCAAAAGGTAAAAACATTTAGAATTTCTCCACTGTCTTGCTGATGATGAATTATCCATTTCCATTAGGGGTTAGGTGTATCAAATACTAAAGTTACCATGCTGAAGTGATTGTGCTCCCCCTACTGGAAGAAAAGAAATACATTTTTGAAGTCTAGCTCCTGAATCTACTGAGGTTCAGGCAGGATACACCAGACACAGTGATAATGAACAGCTTGCATTAAGAGGTGCAACCCGCTAAAAACAGATTTGAAACCTCCAAAAAAGAAGAATATGATAAAAGCTGTGGGCTATTCTACAGTGACGTGTTATTCTGTGCTTTAGGACTCTAAATAACTTTCTAAATAACTATTTATCTTGCTTATAAGTGACCTATCTTATTTACAGGTACAGTATGTAGAGAAGGAGGGAAACCATTGTTCCTCTAAGTTGAGGTGAGAATGATTAGTATGTGAACTTTTGATGACCTCAGCAATTAAAACCAAGTGCCTTTTTTTCAGATGCATTCCAAATGGCAAGACTCAGTCATGTATGGCCCATAGAGAGCAGCTTTTTCATCGCAAAATAATGGCTTCCCTCGATCAGGGCTGAGATGACTGTAATTGGGAAAACTTTGCGAGTCTACTACATAGGCCTCCAGGGACATGAACAGTATCAGCATTTGTTTCCATCAGCACCTCCTCCAGGTTTTTATAATGCATCTGATAATTATGCAACTCTTGGGAAATTGCATCATTAAAGGTCTCATGCTTCTTTCTTTTATAAACCTTTCAATAAGGTTCTTTGACAACTGTTCAGATAAAGACATTTTCAAATAAGAAAACAGATTAATGCTCAATTTCAATGACATTTTTGTCTATATGTCCCCTTTTCTCAAACACCTTTTATTGGCGGAAGGAAAAACTATATTAAATGTCTCACAGACTATCTAGTAATTTTCTGAAAGATATTCAGAACGTGGTGTAAGCTTTGTAAATTACGATTTACAGTTTACTAATTACTTTTAAACCTTACAAAATGATTATCTAAATCAAAACTAAGCCTGTCATCGCCTTAAATAGGATGGTTTTTGGTTCTTGTATTTTAAGGCTATGAGCTAGTTATTTTTTTCTGGAGCAAATAAACCCTTCGCAGATAGAAATAACATAGTCAGTGAAAGCAGTGCTAAACAGAAACACACGTTTGGTCTGTAAGTATGGAGAGGTTCTCCAGTAGGACAGAACTGTGATACCTGTGTGATGTAAGACAGCCTTCTCTGCACTGATAGAGGGACAGCTCATGATGAGGTTCACCATTACCAGTGGCATAACCTATATTTCAAAAGCCAATTAGTGTATTTTTCTGTGATTTGTATTTTAAAACACTGCTTTCCATCCCTCTAGTCCCATAACTTGAACTGGAAGTAGAGGATAGAGGAACCAAAGCTTACATTTTGGTAAGTAGTGATGTGAGAAGCCCAGCTGCTTTCATTATGGGAAAAAACCCCAGAGAAACAATTCAGAATAGCCAATCAAACCAAATGTGCACAACTTTAGGGTGTTGGACAAAACTTGAGCATCTGGTGCAAACCCTCACCAGCACAGGGAAAACAAGCTGAGAAACAAACAAGTGTGAAAACCAAAATCAAACTCATGACCCTGATGTCGCTACCTGTCAATATGCAGTGAAGTATCACATACTGTACTAACCTTCGCAAGCAGTGCATAAGTCATCATGTTGGAACCTAGTTGTCTTTCGCCAAAGTTTACAACAGTTGGTGCTGAAGATTTACTTATTTTTACTCCTTTGAAATAAAGGATCAATGCAACACCAAAATGTCCACACCATTCAAACTAATTCCAGGAATGAGAAATTTAATTATAAAACTTAACTAAAACATTGTCACCGTATGGCCAAGGTTAGTCTGACCAAAGCACAGTATTAAGAATGTTTTAATCTTTCAAGGCCTTACATATTGTATCATAGTTGAAATTTCTACCTACATCCAAAACTTCAGTCTTATTATCCTTCCAATATGAAGAAAAAAATAAAGTCAGCAAAGACTATCAAAGTAGCTTAATGAGTTCCCAAGTTAATTTAGTTGGCAGTAGTTTTAGTAAAAATTCCCTGAATGGTTTCGTGTTGTGATCATGCATGTTAAGTTTCAACCTGCTGAATTTTCTTACGTTTTAGAACAGAAATTAAAGCAAAGTCAAGAAAGTTAAAATACTTGAAGGGAAATTTCACTCCGTAAACATGCTCTATGTAGGAAAATGTTTAAACATATTTTAAATGTTTTTTATTAAACTCTTTGTGTATGTATCTTCAGCTTAGATTTTAAACAAATGTGGCTGTAAAGGTCAATTTTCTCAAAATAGTTGTGATTAAGTGTGATTTTTTGGTGACCAGTACACAACATTTGGGTACCAATAATACAGATAGAATTGATGGCAAAAGACAGCAGATGGTACAGAAAGGAAAGACTTAAGAGTCTCTGTGCAACATTTTTCACTCTGAAAGACTTTTTTCATACTGTAACACCAAAGAATAAATTGCCAATATCTCCCAAAGTAACAGAGACCTGAGAAGGCTGAAGTATCAAAAATACAGATGGGCTGTTTGAGTTAATAAAAATAGACGATGTTTTCATGCTTACCAGCAAAAATGTCTTAGGATCTGACTTCATGACTGAAAATTGATAGTATATTTAAGAGGAGAGCCAGGATGCCTTCTTGTCATTTTACTTACAATTTATTGATGATATTTAAACGTCTGTGTGTGCAGAGTGATGACTGCCTACAGAAAGTCCATGCAGAATAAAATAGACTAAACAAACAGAGTAGTGCCTGTATTCATGCAGTGAGAGAACACTAAGGTTTTCATAAAAGCAGTTTCTGATATTTCAGGTATCTGTGTACAGTAGTTCTTTTGACAAGTTGGTGCACAAAATAAAAAAAAAATTCTGTTAAATATGGAATAACAATGCATCCCATTTCATAACTCATATTTGACAAACAAGGCCTTAGAAACACTGTATCTTAAATTCTTGAAGTATCGCAGTACCATGAGCTGTTGGTTTGTCAAGCACTATTTCCTTAAACTGTGACAGACACATGGATTAAAAGATGGTTGAAGAAGTTCAAGTAGGTAGCTGCATCATCATGCATAGGCTGCAAAGGAACAAGTAAAGGTTTATTCCATGCTGAAAATAATTGTTTTTCTTTTCTACTTGTTCCTTTGCATTAGAAGATACCAGTCAGAATATGATTAAGGGTTCTGCATTCATGGCCAATACCTACAGGCCATTTATTAACCTTAGGTAAAGATTCAGCAAGGTATCAATCTCACTTAAATGTTTACTCAGCAAGTAATAGATATTTGACATGTGTCAGAAGAAACATTAGGTAGAAATCGGTTCCAGTTAGTCATATATAAATTCACTAAAGAGGTAAAACATTAATAATGCAGATTGATAAAATGCCAATATTCACCTTCATACTGTACATCTGATTTGGAACTAATCCATAATTCATGGTCATGAGGGATTTTAACCGGTATTAACAAGCATTACATTTGATCTCAAAGTCATTATGATTGTTCTAAGGTTTCTCTGTACATAATATAATATTTCTCAATTCAAAGTTTCTGGTTCTTACAAAACGGAACCAAAAGACGTCGATTGTGCTGGTTTGTGGGAGGTTCTATATATGAATTACTACCGCTAGCCAGGCAAAGAGTTTACATACTGTACAGTAAATGGTAAATACAGTGGAGAGAGGGTATAACAGAAGGAAGCTGAAGATGAAGAGAACATAGTGTACAGTGAAGGTGTATGAATGCAATGGTCAAAGAGACAGCAGTGTGCACAAGGGTGGGCAGCGAGCTGAGCAAGTGAAAGAGTTTGTATATCCAGGGAAGTGCGATTCAGAGTGGGAAACGAGCAGAGAGACAAAAGTGCCAGCGCGTGGTAGTGTGAGAGCGGCTGGTGTCTTTCTCTGAGCGCTGTCAGGTGAGCCCAGGCTGTACCGTCACTCCTGTCCAGCAGCGAAAAGCTGCAATGAATGGAGCACAGGAAACTGCCATTCATTCACGCCAGGGGAATGAAAAACCTAAGAACTGTTCGGATTTTCTTTATTTGCACATGCATATGAATATTCTTTTATAATATTACATCTTTCTTAGATTGATCTAGTTTGGATTGTTTTTGTTGATACAAAGAAGGAATTTAAACATGTTTTTCAAATGAGCAAAATGTTAAAGCATCCGGTGTCAATTAGATGCAAAGAAATTAGAAAAGAGGTTCTCATTCCCAAGAGGTCAAAGATTATTATCTTCTGTCACACTGTCTGGAAGCAATTCAGGTGCAAAACAGAAAGGATCTAAATTAGAAGATTCATTAAAATAATCTTGAAAACCAGCATTCCGGTATTCCGCAATTACCTCCCCCTTGTCACCAGTGGAATTGCTTTTAGTTGATACCTTGAAAGTAAATAAAAAAAGAACATGTTTCTGAAGAACGTGATTTTAATGAATCACCACCCCTTTTAGAGGGGAAAAGAGAATGATCAGTGGAGAGCCAGTTTCTTTTGATAGAGAATAAAAATGCACATGAACAAGTGACTTGACCATGCCTACTCAAAGTCACTGCATATTACTTCATAACAGACTCCTAACCATAACCAACCTTATTGACACCTTCTACCCAGATGGATTTACATTTTTTTAAAGAAGGTCATGTTTGACTTGAATCCTTCATATTTCTCCTGCAACAACAGCATACCTGTGTGTTGTGGGAGTTCACCAAAAGGAAAGGTTTCTTAAACAACTCACTGATCAGCAAAGGCTACATCACCATGAATGTATCACCTGAAAAATAAAAAAAAACCACCAAGAAACATTCTATCCTGAGTAGATAAAAGCCTAATATTTTGGTCTTTCCTCTTGGCTTGCAGTTTTCATAAGGAACTGAGATATGGATTTCACAGAGGTAGAGTAGTTGCAGGAAGGAAATCGTATTAGTTCTCTAAACTGAAACTCTCTTTGTAAAAAAATGGCCTTTTTCACAATCTTGTGGACATTCTCCCAAATCCCTTTCTTCCCATTAGAATCTCCCTGGTAAAACTGTTCTGCCTCTGTCTTGTCCTAAATGTCACGATCGTCATCCCTCCTCTTAAGGGCGCTCTGACCCTTTTGTATTTTAGTTGATTATGTGCGCCTGCCTCCTATTTTGTCTCACAATTTAAGCCTGGCGTTCCCGCTATTCCTGGTTCAGCACTGGGAGATGGATGCCCCGGAAGCCTGCCTACCAGCGGATCCAGGAGAGACCCGACAGCATAGGCTTCAGAACGACGTTTGTCTCGTCTTGGATGGGTCACGCGGTTTTGGACTGCGCCCCGGATTTTTCCCTTAGACTGTCTGAACTTGTTTGCCAGCGCCATGCCCCCAGAGCACCAGATCACCGACGTCACTCCCCCCGTCTGTCAACCCATCCTAATCCTGCTGTACCTTCCCCTGATGTCCTTCTCCACTTACAGTACTTCTGGATTATACCGTCTGCATAGGGTCCTGAACTATGCATCACGGGAGCCTGGACCGGCTCCCGTTACACTAAATACAGGATCCATGGGCTTTATCCCTTTATCTCTTGGGATGAAGGAAACTTGTCTTCAGAAAGCATGATATTCCTGCTAGTCATGAGGTATACTCTCTCGTGACAGATTCCAAGATGATGATACGTTAAAGCTGGACCTCCTGTGACGGTGAAATAATCCCTGTGTATTATTTTCCATTTGTTAATACACTTGCAGTGAGTTTCATCAGCATCCACCTCAGGGTTAAACTGCCAGAAGATTCCACCTAACGTTTCTCACATTGGTAAAACCATTTAATCACCTCTTAAAGAAAGAAAACAGCTTTTTTTAACAATTGTGTGCCAGAATATGAATACATAAAACTTACATAATTTTGCTTTTAAGTCTTGCCATTGATCACATTAATTATGTATCTTCTACCATCAACCACTTTGTTTCTACTGTTTATGTTTATGGAAATTTTGGGGGAAATACTGTATACGGTAAGTTCCGTACCTGCTTTTAGAACATAAAATATATTATTTTTATGCATCAATAAAAAAAAACATATACTATAAACTGCATGTCCTTAACCTATATGGAATCTGTATTAATCCTCATGTAAATCTGAGTTATCACTTTAAAACTGACTGTGTAAATCAATCTCAGCATGGAAAACTGATACTAACAACATAATTACTGTAAGTAGTAAAGAACTACTTTAAGATTAAAGCAGCTTTAGATTATACATCACAATTGCAAGTCCAGAAACCCCTTGAGCCTGGAAGATACTTGCAATCATTTTTACTCGTCTCATAAATGTTTTGATTAAAAGATATCTCCATTCCATCCTGAGGGGTTTCAAGGGAAACTAGCCAATTTACATTCGGAGCTGAGGCCCAGAGGAAGATCATTTCCATCTGCAAATTACTGTTAATACTACTCGGTTTTTGCTTAAATTCTTTCAAGACATTTTTTCTTCTTCTGTTCTGAGATTCCTTCAAAACAACAAACAAGATGCTTGCATTTATTTTTTTGCCAGAGACATTTTCATCCAGTAACAGAATTACAAAACCCCCAACTACAGTATGTACTGGATGAAACCTTTTACTTGGTATTCCTTTTCATCTCCAACAAGAGCTTTTTCATCCTGGTACAGCATTTAGAGATGCATGAGAAACATTTCACTCTCCACCTGAGTACTGTATAAACACTAGATTTCTGCTAATGCCTTCTGACAAAAACTCACCTATACTCTTGTTCTTACTTCAACAGTTTACGCATATTGCATATTGCATATCCTAGCAGTGAATGACCAACTGTAAAGCAAGCACAAAAGTTTACAACTGGTTGCATCTAAGGGTACAAAAACCACCATCCTTGTTCAAAGCTAACTTTCAGCCTTCTACTGTATACAGTATACACATTTGTTCAGGAGGATCCTCATGTCAAATCATATTATGATTTCTTACACAGAACAGGTTCTGGAGAGCCCCTGTCCAGCAGGTTTTATAGATAGCCATTAAATGAGCAATTCCTAAAGACCTGGGAACAACTGAACTGTGATCAGTTAAACAGCTGGCTTGTTAAATTCAATAATCTAGAAATCCCCTGGAACAAAATCAGAATGTTTTTCAGCCCCTGAAGGACCAGAGTTCCCCTAACAAATTGCTTGCTTGCTCCAAGTGTTAATAATCATTAAATGCAAGTGAATTAGGGTGGCACTAAAGAATAACTGGATTGGGGTTCTGCAGGACTAAAGCTGGAGCCCCTTGCCATAAGAGAAGGGCAGCGTTACTCCCTCTAACAAAGACAGCTGCTGGCATTTGGACAGACTTGTCCAGAAGCCAGAAGACAGAAGCCATGAAATACTGTATAGAGAGAACGAATGAGAAATACTGTAACAATATGGTATTTCAACACTGTATGTTAAAACATGGCCAGTTTTTAAAGATGTGTTTCTGAAATATGCTTTAATAATCTTTCAATTATTATTTGTAAAAATATAAGTACACTAATTTTTTTCTAACTTTCTATTACAGTGATTAAATGTAGTCCTAACAGGTCCAACATACAGTAGATAAATATAACTTTTCACTTTTCCACAACACATTCTAGGCATTCTAGGCACCTCACATTCTTCATTTAACGTTTTCACTTCATTAGCGCTATGAAGTTTAATTGTGAGTTATTAAAGGTCATGGTGTGTATTTACCTAATTTGCCTTTATTTTCCCAAATATTACAAGAGGTATTTAAGGAGAATTGTATATCTGAAAATTAGTGAACTCAGTGCTTCTAAAATTTGATATAATCTCAGATAGATACATTTGTGGGACCCTTAGCCATAGGATATATATATACACTGTATACATGGATGTCCTGCATCTAGTTGAATTTTTGCAGTACAAATTATAAAATTGCAGACCAATTACAGCACTGAGATGTAATAAAATGAAGAATTTATACTCCTGCACTTAATGCTAGTTATCTTCAGTTACAACTGTTGAATCAAAGGTTGTTAGCTAGAATGTCTGCTTGCTTACACATACAGAAATACAACTGTTAGCTCAATAAGGGTATTACAGACATCTTCTTCCACTAATAACCATTATTTATTTTCTCCAAGAGATTTAAGAAAACATTGAGGTCTCTATGCAGAGATCAGGGAACTAGGACCCACAGTAAGTTTCTCCTTTGAAACTTGACAGAAACAGCCGTCTGGAGCACTTTGAAACTGATGCCAAATAAAACCCTTTTACTGTGGGTTGAAATCAGCACGCAGTGTACAGTACTAAAGAAGGGCAAGCATGCAAGCAAGAAAAATAAACCAAACACAAAAACGCACAAAACTGAAACTGACAAAACAGAAAGCGTTACTCTAGTCTGTGTATTGTTACATCTGTTCCAGTGAATTGTCAACAACCATCTGGCTCAGAAATATCAAGAGAAAGGTTAAAAGTGAAATCAGGGACAAACATCTGGTAATCATCTCTTCTTGATGTGTGATGTGAAAGACAGAGACTAAGCTGCCTGCTACTTAAAAACTGCAGCTGATGATAGTATGGCAGACACATTAACCTACTGTATGTCTTTTTCTACATCTCAAACATAAATTCATAAATGCATTGTGAGTCTAAGAGGATAATGGTTTTCCATGAAGTTAAACAACAGACTGGAGCAGTTCAGTCAAAATATTCTGAGAAATGTCTTCTATTTAAGTCACAGAGAATAAGTTGATCAGGAACCAGAAGACACTGAGCAAGCTATCCAAGCATGACATTGATTATATTTTCTTAAATTTCTGTATCCATGAAATAAACTGTATTTATGCTGTTGGTACTGTATCTGCTAATGTATGCAGTCGAAAATATTTCCCACCTGAAGAACCTTTCTTTCTGAACTTTCTGACTCTACACAGGATATTTGCTAAATAGAAAATTCCTGCAGGAACATTACGCTGAATACAATCAACTTGTTAAAGTGCAGCCCAGTGCTTTTTAAATGAGCATCTTTCTTAAACTCCTGTACGAACACCTGCCTACAGTACCTCTTTACAGCACCAAAATCGCATTGTTCCCATTAGAGCCATAAACCCAAAAACTAATATCTACCTGTCAAAAGATCCTGAAGGCCTTGTTTGTGCACTGGTCTTTCCAAAGTGGAGGGGTATCTCTGTGCAAAGTTGCACTGGGGACCTACAGAGACACAAAACATTAACTGTACAAAACAGCAGATGTCAGGCAGTTCCTGATTTCTCTGAACTGCCTCCCTCAGTCCTAACCAAAAACTAAAATCCATGCCTGTCAATATTCCAGAATATTGCTAGTTAATTCTGCATACTGGGACACAAGTAAATACTTCTTTTTTGATGACCACTGAAGAGAAAATAAAATATTAATAAGGAGACAAAAAACAAAGTTTCAGATGTATCATTTTCATTAGGAAAGCACTAATAACCATTATTTTTTTTCCTCCAAGAGATGTAAGAAAACATTGAAGTCTCTATGCAGAGATCAGGGGACTAGGACCTAAGTGTCTCCTTTGAAACTTGACAGAAACAGCTGTCTGGAGCACTTTGAAACTGATGCCAAATAAAACCTTTTCCCTTTATGAGACTCAGATCATACTGGGGTGTACACAGAACAGATGGTGCTGTGCACTGTATGATAAGGCTGTTGCAACAAGCGCACAATTACTTGCTAAGAAAAAAAGACATGTATTGCTCTTCAAAATTAAAGCAAGGATATAGTTATGAAATTTACATTCAAAATGCAAGACTAACCATTTAAAGGAACTGGTTGAAGATTATTATGATCACAAAAAACTATTACAGTGATTAACCTTTATATAACATTAAATAAATAAAAAAATCAGTGCTGTTTAATGTCCAACCAAGACTCCTTTTCTCCTAAGTGGATTTTATTAATGATCACTCACATTAGACCAATGGAAGACAACCGGAAATTTCAATAGGACACGTAATGAAAACAAATGTCCTGCGTGTACTTGTTCTCTATTAATATCAATTGATTTGTGATCCCTTGGGTTGAAATCAGCACGCAGTGTACAGTACTAAACAAGGGCAAGCATGCTTCTAGACAGAAAAATAAACCAAACAAAAAAGGGGACAAAAATCACAGAAACTGACAAAACAGAAAGCGTCACTCTAGTCTGTGTATTGTTACATCTGTTCCAGTGAATTGTCAACAACCATCTGGCTCAGAAATATCAAGAGAAAGGTTAAAAGTGAAATCAGGGACAAACATCTGCTAATCATCTCTTCTTGATGTGTGATGTGAAAGACAGAGACTAAGCTGCCTGCTGCTTATATAAAAACTGCAGCTGACGATAGTATGGCAGACACATTAACCTACTGTATGTCTTTTTCTACATCTCAAACATAAGGTCTCATGCAATTCCTTTGAGCTCAATTGAAGGTTTGTATTGAATTTAGACACTTTTGCTTTTCTAAAATTCCTAACCTTTGACTTTAGTTGATCTGTCTTTTTTCCCCAGCAAATGGCCAAAATTAACTTAAGAAAGGCCATACAGCACTGACTCATCAAGCCAGACACAGTATGGAATAACCTTCATAATGACAGTCCATCACACAATTCTACTTAACTGTTGAGAAATCTCTGGGAAAACTACTTCTTATCATGGGGTGCAGAAAAACAAAGCTGGATTAGTTACACTAGCATTTCTAGAAAATTGAATATTCAAGATACATACAGAATTGACAAAAGCAGCTGAAAAAAGAAAACAAGAAATGTGGACTGAATGGCAAAGTCTTTCTTCTAAGATTCTTTTCATAAATGCATTGTGAGTCTAAGAGGATAATGGTTTTCCATGAAGTTAAACAACAGTGGAGCAGTTCAGTCAAAATATTCTGAGACATTTTAAGTCACAGAGAATAAGTTGATCAGGAACCAGAAGACACTGAGCAAGCTATCCACGCATGACATTGATTATATTTTCTTAAATTTCTGTATCCATGAAATAAACTCTATTTATGCTGTTGGTAACGTATCTGCTAATGTATGCAGTCGAAAATATTTCCCACCTGAAGAACCTTTCTTTCTGAACTTTCTGACTCTACACAGGATAATTGCTAAATAGAAAATTCCTGCAGGAACATTACGCTGAATACAATCAACTTGTTAAAGTGCAGCCCACTGCTTTTTAAATGAGCATCTTTCTTAAACTCCTGTACGAACACCTGCCTACCTCTTTACAGCACCAAAATCGCATTGTTCCCATTAGAGCCATAAACCCGAAAACTAATATCTACCTGTCAAAAGTTCCTGAAGGCCTTGTTTGTGCACTGGTCTTTCCAAAGTGGAGGAGTATCTCTTTGCAAAGTTGCACTGGGGACCTACAGAGACACAAAACATTTACTGTACAAAACAGCGGATGTCAGGCTGTTCCTGATTTCTCTGAACTGCCTCCCTCAGTCCTAACCAAAAACTAAAATCCATGCCTGTCAATATTCCAGAATATTGCATAGTTAATTCTGCATACTGGGACACAAGTAAATACAACTTTTTTGATGACCACTAAAGAGAATATGAATATGAATAAGGAGACAAAAACAACGTTTCATTTTCATTAGGAAAGCAAGCACATGCTTATAATACTAGTGTATTTTATCGCCTTTAAAATAAATCATCTCAAGGCACTTCAGTAATAATAATGACCTATTTAAGTGGTGGTTCTCATATCAAACCTCATTACATGTAGGAGGGGACCTACTTCTCCCAGTGCTTAAGTGTAGTCCATTGTCGCCAGGAGCCCCTCTACACCACAGATGAAACTGAGATGTGTAAGTGTGCTTCAGCTGAATTAAGGGGGAGCTTTCAAAAGGCCAAACTGTACAAGGCCAGAGTGGAATTTAACTAGGAGACCAAGGTTAAGACCTTGGCTTCTCTTCTAGAAAACTGCAATGGGATCTTTAATGATCAAGCAGTAAGAACCTTTTATCCAAAGCCATGTCAGGCTTTTTAAGCAGCGTTGCAGCTGCAGCAGTTTTAAAGACTGCAAGTAGAGCACAGGCAGTGCATTATGTTAAGCACCTAGAGGCAAGGGGCAGAGAAACACAGAATACTTATTCAGCAAGGTACAGAGAGGTAAGCTGTGTGAGTAAGAATTGGCAGCCATGACCATGGAGAGTATACTAGACATAGTTTCAACAAAGGATAGTGAGCTATTGACCAGATGCACATTATAGTCCGTAGTATTGGAGACCGAAAAGCAAGAAAATTAGATTACATAGCCAATCTATTCACATTTGCAAATGTGTGAACAGAGCTCAAAACAGAATTTAATTGATCAATTTCATCTTGCCATGCTCCCATTGTCTGTCAGGATAGAATTGGAGGTTATGAAAATGGATGGATGATTAATTTCAGGATCATATCTAGCAAGACTGCATAACATTTTAGTGAAAGTAATCACGAACTATAATTGAATCCCTGAGCTCAGGTGACACAATGATTCCAAGACACAGTAGAGAGCTGTAAAGAAACACTGCCTTGTTGTGGCTGCCCACAGCTGCCATCCAAGTCAGACACTTTCTGCTGCAGCACATATTCAGTACAGTATATCACACCTGTGGCCATTTCCAAGATCATCCAAAGGGCAGCAAGTTCATCCAGCAAACTCACTTATTACACCACTTGCAGGAAGTGCCCAGCCATTTACAAGACCGTTGTAAGGAATATGTTACTGTGAGGATCAAACATGTCTCCATTTTACCTCTCCTAGCCATGAGTACACCAACACTCATGGTTCATGGAACTAGGTTCAAACATTTCCCCATTGTTAAATATCCACTCCTTTGCTTTGTATTCATGCTCTCTTCCTCATTCCCTCACATTTCAGAACCTCCAGCTCAGTCAATCTGCAAGAATTCTGAAAGCTGCACCAATCTGGAGTGAGGCAAAATTACAAAGCAAATCTTGTATTTAATTGCCAGAATTCAAAACCCTTTTATTGCATACAAACTGCAATCATCAGAAAACCAGCTATAAAATGTGTATGGATGAGAAGAAATAATCTACGACAGAATGAGCCACTTAAAAGAAGACCTGAATCTGTGAAATGTGATCTGCTCTGAGCAATATAATAATAATAATAATAATAATAATAATAATAATAATAATAATTGCTTACACTTATATAGCGCTTTTCTGGACACTCCACTCAAAGCGCTTTACAGGTAATGGGGACTCCCCTCCACCACCACCAATGTGCAGCATCCACCTATTGTGTGGGTGTTTCTTTTACTTTTTTCAGTCACAAGATACAAATTGCTAAAGTGCTTTAACTTGTTTTTAGAACTTAAATTGATGGACAAATATAATGTCATGTTTTCATGCGCTCATTTTTTTAAGTGCACTATAACACAAAACAAAGCTAATGTCTAGGCAGATATAAACTCACAACTCACAACTGGCAACCCACTGAAGCTAAGCAGGTGTGAGCCTGGTCAGTACCTGGATGGGAGACCTCCTGGGAAAAACTAAGGTTGCTGCTGGAAGAGGTGTTAGTGGGGCCAGCAGGGGGCGCTCACCCTGTGGTCCATGTGGGTCCTAATGCCCCAGTATAGTGACGGGGACACTATACTGTAAACAGGCGCCGTCCTTCGGATGAGACGTAAAACCGAGGTCCTGACTCTCTGTGGTCATTAAAAATCCCAGGGCGCTTCTCGAAAAGAGTAGGGGTGTAACCCCGGTGTCCTGGCCAAATTTCCCATTGGCCCTTACTAATCATGGCCTCCTAATAATCCCCCTCTATGAATTGGCTTCATTACTCTGCTCTCCTCCCCACTGATAGCTGATGTGTGGTGAGCGTTCTGGCGCACTATGGCTGCCGTCGCATCATCCAGGTGGATGCTGCACATTGGTGGTGGTGGAGGGGAGTCCCCATTACCTGTAAAGCGCTTTGAGTGGAGTGTCCAGAAAAGCGCTATATAAGTGTAAGCAATTATTATTATTATTATTATTAAACATGAGAGTTAGAAGGGGAAGTCTAATACTAATCAATGGAGACAAGGAATGGTAGATTACACCAGAATTAATGATCCATTTCACCAACAACGTCAGGATCACTTCAACACTTTTATTCAAATTGACAAGATAGACAGCTGGTAATTTCATGTTTCTTTTCTTCATTACTCTAATTAAAAACAGTATTAACGAGGAACGGAGCACAACACCCTGAATAGAAAATGAGGCTTAGACCCCTTGCCTCTCTCAATTTTAGTCTCATGCCTTCCCAACACCTACAGGCAGTGCATATGCATGCCATTAACGAGCATCCTGAACTCAAGGGAATTCATTTCACCACCATCTCCTGTAAAAAAAGACAATATAAGCAATATGAGTCTGCACATATCTTTTACCGGGCAGCATACTAAATGAAAAATGTCTCCTGACTTACTACAAAGTATGAAATGTGACCATTTACAAGTGAAGGCAATTGCACTTCAGAGGTCAGTCCGTGTCAACTTATTCAATTTTCTGACAGAATGAGAGTGCATCATCTCTGATGAGACGCAAGGCACAGCCCTTACCAGTGAGGGTTTTTTTTTAAGTCCCAATTAGAATGTAAATACAGCTTTTATTCAGCATTATGAGGGTAACTGAAAAGGCAATGCACTCAAATGATCTTGCATGTCCCATCCTTTGTACTGTTCCTTAAAGTCTATAGATGAAAACACTGTGTTAGGCTTTGGAACAAGGTGTGAAAGGTTTGACTAATAATTTTCACTCCAATCCAAATAGCTCAAGTTTGTCTATTTGAGTATTCTGAATGGCTTGTTACATTTATTTAACATTTAACATTTATAATAACTAGTTGCTACAAAGAGCTTTCTTAAAAAAACGGATTTCAGTATCAGGATTCTGGCAAAACAATGTGATTTGAGCTCAGATCTCAAGGGGAGAAAGGAATCACTTATCTCTATAAAAGACACTCTTCTGATGAAGCCAGATTAGAACTGGATACCGATAATAGCTAGGACACTTAAGATCAAGATGACGTCTCATGTCAAAAGACATTAAAAACCAGTCTGTAAATTTCTTATTGCTGTGTAGACTTAATACGTCCAACCGTTTATTAACCACTTTATCCAGTGGTTGTGGGAGAGCTAGAGCGTATCCCAGCAAGCAATGTGCACAAGGCACCTTAAACAGGACACCAATCCATCACGCATAGACACAAACATGCACATGCTCACAGCAGGACCAATTATCCCAGAAGCCCACTAGCTTACCAGTATGTCTTACCAGTATGACTGTGGGAGGAAACCAGGGCATTTCAAGTAAACCCCCACAAACATATGGAGAACATACAAACTCCACACAGATAGAATTGAACCAAGGGCCCCACACTGCAAGACAGTCATATTTACCATTGAGCCATCATGCTGCCCTATTGGCTTTTGCTTAATTCATTTTTTTAAAGCAATTTTCTGCATAGCCTACATTATTTACACACTGTGTGGGGAAAAAAGAAGACATGCCCCGAACCTTGGAAAAAATTATTAAAAGTTTCTAACTACGTTTATCAATTGCAGTCACTAAATTGGGAGGAACAAAACATTCTAAGTCAGCATCTAGGATTCTCAGAGCGTCTGGATGAGCCACATGGTGACCACAGATCTGTACAGGAAGAGACGATACATTACACATAAATGTAACTGTTACGTAAGGCAAACTCATTGACATTTCTGTAGCCAATATTGGACTGTTACAGAATAATTTAAATCGATGAAAAAAAGGGTTTGCTTAAGCCGAGTGAGTGTAAATACGCAGCTTGGGGCCCACTGACCTGGAAATATAAATCAACGTGCTTTGCTGAGACAAAGGACCGAAGGGAACCAAAAATAGCTATGATCGCATTCCCTCCAGGCTGACAAGAAGAGAGGGCTCCCACAGTAAGACTTTGCCAACAGAAAGAATTTAATAAATCCCTTGGATAGTTCTGCTTATTAATTAGAGGAAAAGGAAATACAAGCACCTGTTTTGTTTGAATAATCTCTTTGATATTTTTCATTTAAATACTAGCTGACTGAGAAAGTCGAGGTTCATTCCTTAATTTGCATAACTGCATCCTACTGAACTGAGTTCTGAATTTTTTTCTTCCTAAGTGCACGCAGTTACATATTTTAATACCCTCTTTACAAACGCAAAAATAATAGGAATTAATTCATTTTGAAATATAATTCTTGAGGTACTTTAAAGAAAAGCAGAGCAAAATTTTCCACCTGGTTCGGAGACACCAATTTATACCTAACAAACAGAAGTAACTAAAAAGTATTGATACATTGGGACACTATATCGTTATATAATCAACAATATAAAAAACTATCAGATTCTCCCAGACTACAAACTGACATGTCGGTGAATTATACTACTGCCATTTGTTTGCACTAACCAGCCTTGTCTGGCTATGAAATTTGATTTCAAGGTTTGATTTAGGAATTGTTACAAAGACGTTCTCTTTGAAAAATCTGGCCACCAATTCCATGTAGATATGTGTGTGTTTTCAATGAAAGGAAAGCCAATGCAGCTAAAATTAATGTCGCAATGTCGCAAAATAATGTCGCAACTCAAGATCATGTCAAAAATCTTTTTTCTGTGTCTTGAGTCAACTGAAAGACATGCTCTTCACATCATATTACGACTGCAAGACAGAATGAATTTCATGAAAGCTCACAACTGAGGGGATCTGAAAAAAAAAAGAGCTGGGACAGACCACTTAAAACCCAGGTGGTAAAATGGAGTAATGGTGGGGGAACCTAGTGCATCATGGGCCAGTGTTGGCACACTCCCAAACACTTCTCAAACACTGCAATTGGTCTGTATTAAGAGTCTCAACAGAACAAGCTGTACCTTCTTATAATGCTAATAGAGCATGATGTCATGTACTAAATATTTATTCGTCTTAAATACAAGCATTTTAATTAAGCAAAGAATGCAAACTATTACAAGACTTTGGAATGCACAACTTTTGTCATTGACAGCATGTCCTACACTAGGAATTGGATTAGTAGATTAACTTTATCAGGTACTAGTTTTCACATCATGTGAAATCTTACTTTACAAGATGGCTGTATCCATATCCAAAAAAGGAGGTTTATTGGTTTTAACAGAAAAAACAATATTTGCTGATTTTTACCACAGGTTAGGAAAGTAGCTGTATATGATGTGAGGTCATCACATCTTCAAAAAAAATCTTTATTACACAATACAGGTATTTGTTTTGTAAAGGGTAAAATAAAATAGGTTTGAGATTAAAAGATTTGCCAAATACTGTATATACAGTAGGTCCTGCACCTAAAAGAACTGTGTACTAAACTGCATTTTAACACAGGTTGTAATTTATTAACAAAATACATCTCTTTGTTCTACTAGCAAAGTACCAGCCTCAGAAAATTTTCTTTATTAGGCCCTGGTGTTAGAGGTAACATTACTACAGGATCACAAGTTATATTGATGGACATGATACATTTATAACTTTGAGAAAAAATGATTATTTTGAGATAATATTGACAGTTGAAAGAAACAACTTGTACCATTTCTACCCCCCACAGAATGAAGCTTTTTCAGTTTCTCCCAGAATTGCAGGTGATGCTTTTTCACCTGGGAAGCTGCAGACACACTAGGTCAGGACAGGGGACCACTGTATTTAAAGAACTATCAACTGACCTCTGTCCTTGCCTGCAGATCCGATAACTGTGTGGGACCTGACAATATAAGACTACTGTTATTATTAGTCTTATATTTATGAAAAAATGTTTTGTGTATTTACTCCAAATTCCTTTAATCTACCCATTATTCGTAGCCATTCTGATTTAAAATGCTGCTATTCTATTCTCTTAATTTCCACAGCTTGCTGATTAAATGAGTAAGCTAAGAAGTTACACAGTGTTTGTTTTACAGATGAACACGTTACATCGGTATTCAGTGCAAAGTATGATACTACTGTACTTCAATCAAGACAAGCCACAACTTCTAAAAAGTGGGTCAAACGACCGAATTAGTAACATTAGATACTTTTTATTTTTGACAATCAGAGAGAGGACTAATGAATTGTCAGGCCCCACACAGTAATTAAACAGCAATATCAGCACTCAATTTACATGTTGATTTAGTTCAGGTTCAGGAGAACATTTCAATCTTGTTCTACCTCAGATTGCCCAAGAATATGGGCAAAGTTGAATCCCACTATTTCCAACATTTTTGTTTACAATGTGTTTATAAGTCATTCAAAACTTTAGAGGCAGGAAATCTAAAATGGAGCATGAGATAAAATACATTAGTTTACCTCTGCACAGGCTGTGATGACACAGGCTAAAAGGAAAGATACGTGAATGTTTCTGCCAGGTGCTGGTGGAGACTGGCTTTTCAAAAGCAGTTTTCCTGTTCCAGTGACTGGACTATAGATAGAGACCATGCTGTGTACAGACCTGAGTGAAGGCAATCGCATCTACTGAGAACGTTTCTGCCTTTCCTCCTGATGTCCCAGTCTCTTCTCTGTGAATATCTGGTGCCTGGGCATCACACACATCAGATCTCATCACTGATCACACTGGAACTGGAGCCCACACCTACTGTACTTCAACCAGCTTGGATACTGAGCAGAGCTGACAACTGAGCACCTAATGTCGACAAGGGGGCACCAAGTTCTACTTGTGTGTAACAGGGCTGCTGTTTCATTAAATTAGTACTTAGATTGTCTTTTCCTTAGCTGCTTTGGTTGCAATTTTCAGGTTTGTTTGTTTCATAATTTACAATGTCTAGAAGGAATTCCTTGTTGCCTTAATTATCATGGTTATTAGCTGAATTAGTGTTTCATTCACAGAGGCTCAGCATGCTTTCTGCCCATTAGGTGTTTTTTTTCTGGTCTCTTCAGCACCCATTTTTCAGTCTGATCCTGTTTCTCTTTGGGTAAATTATGCTCTCATATCCAAGCTGGTGGGCTCTCCCTTCCTGTCATTTAAGCATCGTCTGTTTCAGTAATTTAACTACTTTTCTATGCAACTTGTATTGATGTATTGGGCATTGTGCAAATTAAATTATTCTAATTGGTCTTCTGATTTGTCAACTCAGTTGACAGCTAGCATTTGAGCACATGTTGGAGAAAATGGGACATACAAATTGCCAATAGTTTATGTAAAACTAGGCATATTCATAAAATATTCCTCTTGTTACTGTATATGCTGCTACTGTATTAGTGTTAGCGAACCTCACGTTTTTTGTATGATTATTCATATATTTTATTTTTTTATGAATACTTATATAGGGTTGGTGTATAATAAAGGGATCTGTACTAGGACCACTGCTTTTCTTAATTTAGATTCTAGACCTAGATTCTGATATAGTTAGTTAACCAGGACAGTTTATAGATGATAGCAATTTAGAAGGTTCAGAAAACAATGTAGAAGCAGCAAATGAAACTCAAAAAGATTTTGATCAAATTCAAGACTGGGCAAACACCTGGCTGAAGAGAAAGATTTTGTATCCAAGTATCAAAAACACAGAACTACAAATGCTAAAGAGCTAGAAGATGGTACTGTAGAAAGTTGGGTGTTTATGTGGACACCTCATTTATATCTTCTGTATGCTGTGCAGAAGCAATTAAAAATGCAAAAAAATATGCTATATAGTTAAAAGCATAGTATTGAAATCAATAACAATGTTATGTTAAACTTGTATAATGCACTTACCTGTTACAGGTATTTGCTTATGTCCATGTATCCCCATAATTCTAAATGTACATTTCCTGTACATTCTAACAGTCTTTTTTGAGAATCATTGCTATCAACATTAACATTATTTTTCAATGAGTAAGGTAGACATAAATGTAACCACTTTGCAAATACTCCTGAAATTGCAGCGAGTTGCTTCTGTATCACAACATACTGTACCACTGGACAGCCTTACAGAATATAGGTGAGACTTGACTTTACTTGTTTTAAGCAAACTAACTACCTACATTGTGACACTATGCTGCTTATGCGAGTTTTTATTACAAAAAAAAACACAGGTGCTGTGAGACTACAGGGCTCTGTGTTGCCATATGGAGAAAGGTTTTCACACAGTCCAGAGGTGTTCGATTATGCCTTGTGGGGAAATGTCAGCCTTGTACTTGTCATTTATCTCAGTGGTACAATACATCTCGGACAGCATCTTTCGATCAATATCCCAGTGACACAGCCTGCACTCCTTCACCGCGCCTTTAAACAGCAGCTTCCTGCACCCAAGGATCCCTGTCTGAAACACACACACACACAAACAATGCAATTCTCCTGGTGACCCAGAACAGGCAGGGTCAGGCAATTATGAGTGAAAATGCCATTTTTTTGTTCTGACTCTTGTGCGTGACAGAGATGGAGTAAGAGCCCCATTTTTTTTGGCATCTTATTAATACTGTTCATCTTAAATTGTCCCTCCGGCAATGCCTAATACACAGCTTTGTGAAATTACACCTTTTCTGACATAATTACTTTACAATACAGGCATTTAGAAGATAAAGTTAGCTCAGTGTTTGGTAATACATTTCTCCGCTCTCTGCTTTCATAAACAGAAAGAGGTCCAGCAATTATTTGTTTCAGAATGTACAGCTTTAGTACATGTAGAAATCAAAGTGTACAGATCCTATTATTATAAACAGACAATATAGCATGACAACATAAGGTTTGGGTAACAGAAGTAGAATATCTGATTATTTCAAAGTTCTGTACTGTACTGTATATATTATATATCATACTGTAAGGCTATATTTAAGGTTGTGATTCATCTTGGTTGCGAGACATAAACCTGGAGTCTGCATTTGGTATTTGTATTATATCTCTCTGACTGTGGAAAAGGTTAAAAGAAATCCCATTTGTAAATTCAGATTATTTTTTACTTCAAACTAACACATCAGCAACAATGCCTTTATCAGCTTTTTTGGCTAGTTGAATGATATTAGCACCTGAAGATATTTAATACTGAGTTCTACAGATATACAACCTTAAATGCATTTTTGCTTGATGCCGACTTTCAATTTTTGGGGCATCTTCACCCTTACCAATGGCTTGAGCTGCAGTATAGCTGTACCGATCTGATGAGTCCTAGTCAGGGTAAAACCAGCATGAAGCTTGATTATTTTAGAGAATGCTGCAGAAAAATAATAATGGGGCCACCTGTTGTGAATTTTCTTATATATTATTAAAATCCTTTTATACAGCTCTTTCAACCACCACTGAAGTGTAGCACCATGTGGGTGACACATGACCAGCTGCACAAGCTACACCACTGCGAAGCAGATGAAGGGGAAAAAAGAAGTTGCTTGACCAAAAGATTGTGCGAGGCAAAAATGGAATTAGGCCATGACACCAGGGTTAACACCCCTACACGTCTGAAAAGCAACGTGGGATCTTAAATGACCAAGTAGTCAAGACCTCAATACAACATCTAATCTGATAGGTGACACCACCTACATGACATGCTGATGCTTTGGTCTGGAAGCCATGTTCCAGGAGGAAGAGTCCTAACTATTGCATTAGTCCAGCAACACCACTTCCAGCACCTACCTGGTTTCCCTTAGAGGTCTCCCATCCCAGTACTGCCCATACCTAGACTTGCTTGTATGTAGAAACAGGATATAAAGACATGCATTTGTAGTCTACGCATATGAGACTTGTAATGTGAACAGAGGGAAAGTACGCAAAAGCTAATTGCAAACAACCCAGCTGGAATAGCAAAGAAGAAGAAATTCAGACAAACAGAAAACCCTTGAGTTTCTTTTCTCATGAGAATGTGTGTCTCCGCTGAAGTGGTCATCATACTGTACTCTTAATTAGCCATGTCCTCCCACCTCGGAGGGTTTTCCATCTCTGGCCTCGATCCAGGAGTGCACGCTCACTCACCTATCTTACACTGTGGCTGCTCCAGAACTGGAAGATCAGATCAGCCTGCAGGTACTCTGGAGTTCTGGCTGGAGAAAGACATCTGAAAACACAACCACTTCAGCAATTTAAAAAAGGAAACGTAGACAACAGAAGGTAAGTAATTTGGAAATCATAAATGTGTTGCTGGCTGATGAGTTTCATAATTACCTTTGGAAAGCAGTCCTATAATTAGGGCCATTCAGTGCTCTGTAGAAAGAAGCAGTGGAGGCTGTATTCCACTGGGAAAGTAGATTATGAGATATAATCCACTTAGGGATGTCAAGCTCCTACACCGGCTAAGGAAGTTAAGATGTCATAAGGTTTTTTTTCTGAAGTACAGCACATGGGTAACAAGACACAATGTCTTGAGATAAAGCCTTAATTATAACCACACACAGGTTATTTTTTAATATGACTCCAATATCTGAAATACGAACTATTACCAAAACAGAGGCAGAAATGGTCTTTGGTTAATGCAACTGCACAACCAACAGCTGCACACCTTCTATTATAATACGGCTTGCATTGTACTCAGAAAACTTGAGCATGCTTCCACTACCTGTAGAATCAGCTCCTCTGGTTAGCATTGTCATTTGCCCAAAACAAACATCTTTGTGGATGATGTAAGGCCAAAAGACCCTCTTTATTTTGATGTTTGTGTTTTATTACGATCTTCAACTATTGTGTTTTTCTTACAATCTTCACCTGCTTTTGTTCAATTAAAAAAGCACATAAAAGCGGACTTTTATGGAGATTTTTTTTAACAAAAATTATGCACATTGCTTTGTTTGGCTTTGTCGGTATGAACACAAAATGTGCCCTTCACCTTCTTTAATAAATTCACCTATTATGTCTAATGAAGTCTCCGATCTGGTTGAAACAGCAACATTGAGAGGAAAAATCAAGTGGCATGAGAAATCATACAACATACGTTATCTGAAATATCAATGAAACAAAGGTTTACAACTGATACGTTGTCTACAATGTGAACATGTGCACAATTATTCTGTTAAAACACTAAATGCACTAAAATTGAACTCTAAAAGAGGCAAAACACATCTGTATCAAAGAGTGCAAAGCAATCCATCCATTGGATGAAAAAAGGTCTTTAATCAAATATGAATTAGGAATTTGGCATTTAATCAGCCATGATGAATAGGTAAGTTTTGTGACAGATGGTCCTAAAAAGGTCAATGACAAGTATGGGGGCTGCCGAGCAAAGAACAATCCAGGGAGCTGGAGACTACACTTGTGAAGGCTGCCACCAAAATCCCTTTGATATCAGTGGGCTATAAAAAGGTTGCTCAGATTTTGTCAGACCTGCATCTACAGGAGAGGCTTGTTTTCGTTTAAGTGCTGAGTGATTAAAGGACTTTAATTCACATATCCTGTAGCCTCATTTAAATGCTGTATAAAGTACACAAGCGTTATAAAGTATCTGGTGAGCTCTTCGTCTTAAAAAACGTTAGACAAAAAACAAGCAGTAAACACCAACCTGTGTCAGTCATTATGGACACATTGCTTGCATAAGCAGTCGGAACTGTTTTAAGTGGAGCTGACATACCACTGGTTAAAACAAAACAAAATCTTAACGTTTAGGTCCAGACTGCACCTGTCCCTATGCTGAAACAAACTGCATATGAGGTAGCTCATTTTGAAAGGATTTTCTACAATGACTGAAAGGCCCGATTTGATCCCCTCCTCCAAAACAAAAGGGCAAGGTATGAAGCAAACCTGCAAGTGAGCAATCCGCTCATGCACTGCAGTGTGATTACACAATCATTAAAACAAAAGCAATTAGGCCATGTCTGGAAAAACGGCCTGCGTGTTAATACAATTCTTATATTCATGCAACGATGCCAACGCCATTTATAATTTCTGCTGCTTTAAATTGTCCATGAATAATTTATTCGTGACATTACATCTTAGCAAAACAATGTTCCAGCTTAGCAATTTTCCCCTTGTCATTACCAACATGGCTTTCATTGATCATACCACAACTATGTTGGCATGATTTGTTTGACACTGCGACATGTTTGAAATATTGATTTAACTCCTATAGTTATCGGCCCCATCAGAGATTCCTGTAGGGCAGCATTATACACAACGAGCAGGCATATTTTTAGTAACAGCAATATCCTCGGGTTTCACTGGAAGACATTAAAAATGATTCTAACAGTGCACACTCCGATTTAGTTTCATAATTACAGAAAACCAATTAAACTGAGTAAATTTTTTTGTGTAGAGGGAGGTTTCCTTACAACAGTGAGACACTTTGGTCCGCTCTGACTTCACCTGATGAGGCTTCACATTCATATACGGGTACTGGACAGTTCTTAAAAGGGTATGACAGGTAAGTTCTGTTAGTAACTATACCAAAACATTTCACAAACTGTTACTTTTATTGGAAGTAGGCGCACATTTTCAAATAATCCAACATTGTCCCTCTGTTCTATTGGTTAGTACTTTTATGACGGGAAGAATGAGGTTCTTTAATATTGCACCACTTTAAAATTCTGTACGTAAGGGGAGTTCCTGTCTCCTCTCCCATTATCCATACACACTACTTTTAGTCAGAATTATATGCAGTACCAGGTTTATACTAAAAATGTTCTTAAGTTGTACAGATGGTTCTCTGTGGAGATATAATTGAAAAATGAGAAAAAATCAACTTTGTATACAGCAGTGTGTCATGTTTTTAATGTGATCATTATAGAGAGTACAATATAAAAATGCAGTAAATATTTTAATAAATTCAATTTCTCCATCCGTATTGGATATAAGGCATAAAAGAAAAAAAACCATTTAATTCCTCAAAAATTCAAATAAAATATTATTTAATTAATACAACTTTAAAAGTAAAAAGTAAACATGCAGGAAAAAAAATCAATTTATATAGTATTCCGACCTCTTGGGAAATAAATACAATAGTATACCCAATACCAAATAGTATCTTTAGGGTGTGTACTTCACCTGAAAGCCCAACAAAGAAGTAGAATATAAGAATGAATTACCCAGGGCTTACTTTGATTAAGGGAAGGCGTGTCACTACATAAGCTGAAAGTTATAAGAAATGATCTTATTCCAAGCAAAGTTTTCAAACAACCACAACGGTACTGAGGCAAAATATGTTAAAATAGATGTATGATTAGTTATTAGAAACACAAAGGTTTAATCTTAAAATCTATAATGGCAGAGTCGGTCAGGTATTCTTCACTTTCAGACTACTGCTTTGGAATCCTGACACATTGCTCCTGAATTATCTGGGATTGTTCTATGCATAAAGGACCGACCTGTCCACAACTTTACTATTTTTTATTATATGATGTGAATTCAATAAAACTGGATGGGAGTGACAAAGTCAAAAAATGAAATACAATACCTGCAGATTTAGGCACTGTTTTATCTCCATTAAAATGACAACTTTATTTCACAAGACTAAAAAAATGATTGGATTACAACATCTGGGTATTAACAGCAATTCATAAAGAAAAGACTACCTGACAGAATGTCTACACAATAAAAAATGATGACCTACAGTAGCTGCAAGACTACTTACTCGTGTCATTAAACTTTTAATATTTTCTGTTAAAGCACTGAATAGTATTTCTACTTGCACACCTAAAAAATAAAAAAGAAAGTATTGGATCTCTGGCCATTGCTCAAATTTTCAAAACAACTTAAAAAATAAATTTAAGAGAATTGATCATAATCCATTTTAATACCCAAATCGCATATTCTTGAGAAAGAGAACTCGAGGTCTTGCAGAAGAAACCTTGATATTAATTACTTTCCGTGGAGCCTGCAGGCCCGGCTGTGTCCTCCTCGCTGTCCGTGGATTCGGAGTACGAGTCTATGCTTTTGTAAATGAAATTATAGAGACTCACATCAGGTCGTAGGGTTTCACAGTTTTTACACACAGTGTTGTAGTACTGTTCAAGAAGTCCGTATATAGTTCCTGTTTAAGGAAAAAATAATACATCAGTCTATTACACATAAAGCTGAAAAAAGATTATTTAAAACTGTATTTTCAGAAGGTGTCACTGTGGAAGTTACAGTATGAGTGGTTTCAAATTGCAGTGTTTTGTTAATTGCAAGAGGGGGGAAAGGAGTTAAATGAAAATTAAAATAAGAAATAAAGCAATCTAAATACCATGGGGCTAGAAAGAGGACTGATTAAATCTAATAAGAGAGGATAACTTTGCATATGAATAGATTCTTTTTTTCCACAGTAAATTATACAGGTCTGGGGCAGTTTACGGCCCCCCAGAGATAACTCTAGCTTGGAATCTCACAGCCTGTGTGAAAAATGGACAGAATGGAGAAAAGCCAAATTTGGAAATACAAGGTTCACTGTAGGCACCTATTAATTATCTGTCTCTTATTTTACATGCCACAGTATTCGTAGCCACAATTAATCTTCTTTCAAACTACACAAGGTGAAGTCCAACAGTCATGGTTTACACTGAGTACAGGAATATGTCTAAGGTTTACATTTCAGTACTGTGGATGAGATCCTTTTTTCCCTTAACTGTTCTACTTTAAAGCAGTTGTACAGAATCAAAAGACTCAAGAATTAATCGATTTTGAAAAGCAACTGTTACCTAAAATTAGATTAAAAATATGCATATTTAAACTTTATTTTTTTCTTTAAGACTCAAGAAGATAAGATACTGGAATGATGGGACTGTTTAAATCAATCAAAAATGTAAGGTGGGGGGTGAAGAAACTATCAATGAACAATTTAAAACAGTACCTGTCAAATATTTTTATATAATATTCTAAGGCTAACAAAATAAAAATTAGTACAGCAAGTAAAAAGAAACAAGAGTACCTGTTTATTTTTGGTTATTCATTGTATTGTTAATTATTAATTGACTATTATGTATTATTATTATTGATTATTTTTATTTTTGAGATCCACAGTTTCCCAAGAAGCTTTGTTTGTGTGTGTGTGTTGCTAAATTCAATGGAAACATGACTTGGTTGAAAAGTCTTCTTACCAACACTTATGTTTCTCTGCGTCAGGAAGGCGTGCAGGTTGTAGGCGTCCCTCATGAGCTCCTTGTCCCCAAAAGTGAAGTACGCCACATCTCTCCCCGTCTCTGCAGCCGCCATCATCTGCAGCAGAGCTGAGACCAAACCCACATCCCATCAGCTGGCTTGTGCATTATGTTAAAATAAGAGGGTATTCGGGAAAGACTTTGAGTTTTGCTCCATTTTTGTTTATTTTATACGAACTTCTTGGATACACACTCTGTTCTGCCTCTGTCTGAGTTAAACCAGTCAGCATTGACACTAGAAAAGTGAGGAAACTGCTCAAGGTACAGAGCACACAAACTGCCTTCAAGCTTTCTCTCCGTGTGCAGAAACGACCTTCTGCTCATACTGCTCCTCTCCTTCCACCCTTTTGTCTTACAAAAAACATTTAGATATTACCACAGCAAATGGCAAGATTTTAAGAATTTGGTCTAAAGGGCCAAATTTCCACAGAACAAAATACCAAGTTAAACAGCTACTTTAAATTAATGCGGAACAAAAAACATTGGATTAGATTATATTTCCTGGATTTTAATTTCAGAGAAATGAATCCCAACATGTTCATTGAATAGCATAAATAAAGGCTAATCACTGTGCAAATAGATGCTTTGCTTTTATTTACTGTGAAAACAGAAATTGATTATTTCGATGTATATTTTTCCAGTGTAAGGTAAACAAAGTATTTTACATCTGTGTTTTTCTTCCTTTTATATACTGTACATGCATATTAGATATGCAAGAAAACACATAAATATGAATCTCCCTCAGATTTAGTTGTAGAATATACAGTCTAATTTGTGTTTAAAGGGTAAATAATACAACAGTTGGTTTTCCCAGAGGAACTCCATCTTAGTCAAAAAGTAGAAAATTAAGGCATGGGCTCTAGATTTTAAATATTTAAAGAGGTTTGCACAGACTGCAGATTAATGAAGGCTACAACATAAAAAGCTTAACAAGTTCTCTGAATAACCACGTGCCCATGAAGTAGAATAATTTCAGAAGCTTTCTCCTGCATTCCTACTAAATATTCAGTCCTACTTTACCTCACTATCACTATTACTATTTTAGTATTACCTCAAACTTAGAATCATACAAATCAAGATGCTAGATATTTATGTCTCCAAAATGTGGTTTAAAATTAATCAAAAAGAACCACAAGAATTACAAGAAATAAAACATCTAAAAAGCTTAAGTTTCAAATATCAGCCTAAACATCTTTAGATCTATTTTCTGTATTAAACATTAATGCCTTCTTTTCAGGAAGTGTCAAGTGTTTCTCTGGATTGCCAAAACCCAGCCAATCGAAAGTGATCCAAGACACTGACATATTCTTACATTGGATTGATGTACTGGACCCAGCAATCAATTCCACTTTTAATGGAAAACATAAAAGTTTGTCGGCTGATCAATAGCTGGAGAGTAGACAAATAGGTTTTAAGTAAATGAGTGTATTCGAAGTAAGACTAATGAGACCATGTCCTTACTACTCTATTGAGGTTTGTGTTTTCGATTTCTCTCCTACATAAAAAGACCATGGGTTCATGTTCACAAGCTGTTTTCATAGCACACATATGGCAGTGAGCTTCACTTGTTTTCATCTTAGCTTCACACCAAAGGTACTACTCCACAGGAGTTAATGTATATTTGCTTCCAGTATGTCACTACATACAACCGGAAAATCGATCATTTACAAACACCAATAAGACCATGAATGTATAAATGTAAACAATACATGTTTCTATTTATTAGATTCTACTTCTAAAGCAAACTATAGAAAGTTGACCTAAGTTTACATTTCTGACAGCAAAAAAACACTGCAGACTTTTGCAATTAGAATATAATTACTGGAGTCCTGGTTAGCCATGATCAAATATCTGTTGCTGAATGACTCAGCATTATATGAAGAAGGCAGTAATTAAGAACAGTGTATTTCAAGAAGAGAAATTTAACCAGATTTTTGACAATCATTTCCATCACTTGAATTGAACTGAAAGAAAAACCCTTAGAAGGCTTAGAGTTTTTTTCCCAATAAACAGCTACTGCTCGTTCTTTAGAAATTCTAATTAAAAAAGGAATGAGAAAAATATAGTAACTATTTATAATGAATACATTACTGAATCCATCAAGATTCGAGAAACAATATTATTTTTGTTGAAGTTTTCCAAGTTTTACTATGACAAAATCATCACCTTTTAGTCTAGTGTCCCCGCCAAAGGCTCCACAGCCCCAGTTTCCAGTGGCCACAGCAGAAAGGTTCTGGCTCTTAACCCCAGGGCGCACAAAGCCACAATAGGCCTGAAACAATATCAAATAGAAAAAAACGTATATGAATTTATACACAAAATGCAAACACTCACACACAACATTTCCAATTGTTATGGTATCAATTACAACAGAAAAACAATTAGATATACTTATCTGAATATATGCACACCATTCACAGACTGCCACACATTTCCCATGTCAAGGTATAAGGAATACCCCTTACATGTGAATATTATTATCCACAGAGGTCTGAACACACTCAGAAAATCCAGTTGAGATTAATGACAGAACCACGAACAGACAGCTCACTTCAACTTTTTAAATCAAAACTTGTGGAAAAAAACAGGCTTTCAGCTCTACAGACTGATGGTTCTTTCGTACTTCTCTCACATAATGAAAATTGAAATGGTTAAGACAGCAATCTTTCTGTCAATGTTCAGACTAATCAAATATATTTGAAAAATACCCTGAAAAGTCTTGTACCCGTAAGTATCAACATCCCATTCTCTGATAAACATCATATGCAGTCTTATTTGCCTCAAGGCACTGCTTATTGTAGTAATATTTCACTACAATATACTGTAACTACTTTGCAATGATTAAGCCTGTGGATATGAAAGACAGAAGATAATGAATTCAGCAACCTACAGCTGTTCTAGTACATATTCTGAATCAAATGTATTGACCAGACATTGCCCACATAGCTAGCAACCCTATATGTAAACTCACATCTTTTAAACTGTCATCAGGTCATAAATAAAAAAAAACACATAAGCTATCTGAATTCAAATCTCATATTTGCAAATCTTTGTAACCTAAAGAATGGGTAAAATAATTTGTATATTCTGTAGCAGCACCAATTAGTTTCCCAATGTTCTATAACAGAAGGGAACAATCAAAACAAAACCGTACCACAATTTCCAGGTAGAGAATTCTTTGTGCACAGTGAATATTAAAGGCCGATATCCCCCTTCCTCTGGCATATTATAAGCTATATTTAAAGGGCAGATGTGACAGTAAGCTATAGAATCTTTCCAGTATGCCTTTTGAACACGTCTCACATACCTGTCAATCTCTTTAAAAAAATCCTGCTTTCTGAGCCCAGACATCACAGTTGTTTTACTTTGTTATTTGAGTTCTCATTAGCAACTCAGCTCAACATTGTTGAAAAATTAAAGAAAAGTGTGTCACCAAGGCTAAGACAGGTTTGCATTAGGACTACAAGTATCACAGTGCCTGTCCTATCAAAGGCATGTCAGTTTAGTAAAGGACAACACCAAAGAAAAAAGGCCCTTAATAATTTTGAAGTCTTAAATCTGCACTAGGATTTCAATGATGTTTTGAGAAGTACGATGCACTAATGTTTGAAATCTATCAGCAACAACATATGGCAGTTGCACTTTCTAATTAGGCAATAAAACAATAATTATTTTTACAATTAAGGCATTCAGGGCATGCTCAAGTAATATAATAGTTCACAGCCTTACACTGCACCTCCTGTATATAGTTAAATTTTCTTCTGACTTCTAGAAGTTGCATGTGGATAATAAAACGTTTTGGGATTATAACCAAGCATAGAAAAAAAATAAAATTATGTGAAGACCAGACTCTGCAGTTCCTTCTCATACAGCAAGACCCATTAGGCACAAACCAAGTGTACGTATTTAGGATCTGAATAAATACTGTACACAGCTAACCCATTTACAGTAACTCTCTCAAATTAGCCTGTGTAGCTCAATGGGCTTGGTTAGCAATTTGTTTATTTAAAGCAAGAAAAACATATTAGTCATATTTAGGTAACATTAGGCAGGATTTCTTTGATAATTTTATAAGACTGAATATAATGGCTCAACACAAAGGCAATTAAAATTTGTATAAGCATACTTTTTACTCAAATGCCAATTAAATTTCTCAGTGGTGCATAAAATCATTTGAGTATTACAACTAAAGAGAATTTCATCTATGATACATCAAAGCAAGACATCAAAGAATCAGGAGGAATTTTATTGCTAAATAACCTTGCTAAACTGACAACTGTACCTACTGAAATAAAAACTCACAAAGCTAATCTTCAGTTAATGACTGGGAACATATGAAAAGCAAAGAAACAAGAAAAGGTAAAATTCTGAATTAATTTCAGATAAAATAGAAATTCAGTTATAATGCATTTACATAGTAATCCAAAAGGAACAATATGATAACTCATAACTGCTCATAAGTCCTAATAATACAAAATAATATTATAATATGATGTACAATACGTAATACCGAGTCAACTAACAATAAGACACATCAATGACAAATAAGTGACTCCCAAATCTTAACATAGTAAAAGACTCGCCACTGTGAAACAAGTTAAAACAATGTACATTCTGTAATATACAAAAGAGACAGTATCATCCAAACCATGGTTGAATTTGGTCAAATGCCAAATTAATATCTAGGCAGCATTGTATCTAAGCATAACCTTCCAATAATCCTACAAATGTAAATGTACAGCACATTTTTCTCCTGTCACAAACACTGCTTTCACTTTGTGAAAAATCCAATTAATATCAATGGAGATAAAAGCTGAAGTATGTCTGTTACCATGTATTGCATGCCACCAATCAAGAAGAAACTAAATTCATTGGTCTCGGAGCTAAAAGACATATGGATGATAAAAGTTGTAAAAAAGAAAATTGTGGTCTCAGAAGCTATTGTGAATACACAGCAAATATTAGTATGTCATTCCTATATGTCTAATGAGAGATGTTGGTACCTGTTGGTAGTACTTATTAAGTAAAAGACAGATAAAGGTTTCTGATCCAGTTTAAAGGATGGGGAAGAGTAATTTTGACAGAAAGGATGTGGGTGCTGAATGACAAATTATTAGGAATTTACTGGACTGAACTCCACCACATACATAATCTACATAGTAAATCAATGTCTTCTGTAGGAAGAAGTGCATCTTGTGTGCATATTCTAAAAACTGAATTGAAATTGAAACCTACAGTAGGTACAGTAGCTTCATTGACCCAACACTGAGTCATCTTTTCCATTTACTTAATCTAAGTATTACTTAATAACATACAAAAAGTCTTGCCTCAGCACTCAGCAGTACAGCGATAACCCAATCATTGCAATGCATAACTTGGCAAGCAAAATCACAGCTTCTTTGACTGACTACTTTATTTGCTAGTGGATGGTAGCCGATTTAGTTTCTCAGGCAGCTGTCACGAACGTGCATGACCTTTGTGACATGTATACTGAAAATCCATTCTCATGCCTGCTCCACCGCTGCTACATGAATATGAAGTCAGGGAATTTGGAGGAAAAAGGATCAGATACCTCTAACATCACAATTTTATCCTGTTACACCTTCCAACAGTCTACGATGTATGTTCTTTTTCCTTCTATTCTATATGGATAAAAACATCTTATTAGTTAATGGTGTGTTTAATACACATTGAAGAAATAAGGTATTCAGATTATGACTGCAACCCTTCATTTCATTTTTTATTTAATTCCATCCATTATCCAGTTCAGTCATGGCAGCCCGGAGCCTATCCCGGGAAGCATTGGGCGCAAGGCAGGATACACCCTGAACAGGGCGCCAGTGCATCACAGGGCACACACAGACACACACTCACACCAGGGCCAGTTTCCCCAGAAGACAATTAACCTGCCAGTATGTTTTTGGAATGTGGGAGGACACCAAAGCACCCAGAGGAAACCCAGGGAGAACATATAAACTCCGAGCAGAAAGAACCCCAGGGCTCCAGTGTCCCAGAGGCAGCAATGCTCACCACTGTGCCATCTTGCCACTCTATTTTCAATGAAGTGTTAATTTTACCAAAGGACAGCATATTTTCAGATAGCAGTAATCAACCAGAAACACATAAAGATCATTTAACAACAATAAAACATGGAAATGTATCCATTTGTGTAGGATTATTACAGTGAATCCATAATGTATTCCATAAACAAGATATATACCTATAATGAAACCAAGTGTATTTTAAAAGACCAGGGGCATTTAACAGTAATGACATCAGTAGTGACATACTGTTAAGGAATTTGGTCTGATGCTGAGCCATAAGAAAAATTTACATTTTTATTAAATTTCACTGCAATCATAGATTACCATAATATTCCACAATATAATTTAAAATGTCTTTTTCTCTGTATGAACATTCTCCTTACTTGGGTACTTACTCAAATACTCTGAAATCCACTCAAGATATTTAAAAGTTTTCAATTCACCAGGCTAATGAATTGGCTCAAAAGAGTACATGAACTAGATTTTACATTTTAACACGCATATAGAACAGCTCAATCAATTACAGGACAATATTATAAGGGTCCAAACAATGTGCAACAAATAAAACATGTTCTGCAGATTAACCTGCATGAAGAATTCACTCACCTTATTGAGATCTCTTCTAATTTTTTCTGGGCTGAACTGCTCAAGAGTTTGTTTGTACTTCCAGGCATCAATAGCTACGATCTCTGTACATCTCCTTTGCCACTCATCTCTAAATAACAATATCCAGGTAAAAATATTAAATTTAGACACATTTTACATTGATTTAGCTAATGGTGACTTCATTTTTGATACATTTAATGTGATTAGACAACATTATTTTGTTGTAATCAATGGTATAAAATCAGGGTTAAGATTTCCTTAGTATTTAAAATAGTACGACAGTGTATATTAAATTCAGCATAACTTTACTGTTGCACAATTATTAATATTGTTAAGAAACCAACAAGGGAAACAAGGTTTAAATATTGTAAAAACAAAGTGAAACTCCTTTAAGAAGTAGGACATAAATATTTCAATACAGCCACATCTTTCACACAACAAGATGTGAAGACGAATGCAGAATCTATCCAGCAATGTCAAGAGAAGTGCAAATGACTGGAGGTGAAATACTGATTTTACGCCTCAGTGCTGAAAAAATTTAAAGATTTCAAATTAGTTTAATCTAGAAACCTCACTGTCACAGCGCATTTTACTATTCATTGTACCTTCCTGAGCGCTCTTGAACTCTGGAGTCAAACTGGCCCAGACAGTTTTAAGAAAAAAGAATACTAAGCCTAACTGCAGGCTCTTCAAGTGCTTCGGTGTCAAACTAAGTTTTCTCAGTATTTTCTATCGAAAGGATTGGACTAGATTAGATGTACAGCCTTGTGGAAAACATTGAAACTTTCTTGTTCATATACAGTACCAAAGGAATAAAAACCTGAACTGAACTATTCTTTGAGGCATCTTATGTAAACATAATTGTGAAAATGCAAAATTGAATACTTTTAAAACTTAAATTTACTGCAATACTGAACATTTTCATACATACATATGAGGCAGATATTGCATGAATATAGTTCAACGTTTAACACACTCACAAATAAGCACTACCCGGTAACAGAGTAATAGTTTATACCTCTTTAGCCCATTAGAGGGAATTATGAAGCTTAATTGTGATCATTTCCTTATGTTGAGACTCTATACTCATCCAAAACACATGGGCAGCTCAGAAACATACCTTGGTATCTCATCTGTGTGACTTCCGGCCCACCTGTATGTCTCTGCATATCCACTGTAATCACTGTACTGCTCAGCACCTGCAGGACAAGGCTCATCTTATAAACATTCTGCTTACAATTCCCAAACGAAATGTTTGCAATACTTCTCGTCTATGTCTGATGTGAATCCCATGCATTTTGCAGACCTTGCAACAGAAAAAGGCAAAAATAATGGTATTGATGAATAGCTATTAAGATCAGATCACTTTATTGGCCATTTACAGTTCCTTGTAAAAGGAATTTGACTTTTCCCATACCCCAACTTGTTCTCCATGAGACACACAGACAGGGAGAGAAGCTCGGGGTCAGAGCGCAGGGTCAGCCATTTATACGGTGCCCCTGGAGCAGTTGGGGTTAAGGCTCTTGCTCATGGGCCCAACGGAGTAGGATTCCTCTGCTGGCCACAGGATACGAATCGGCAGCCTTCCAGCCACAGGCGCAGATTCTGAGCCACAGAGCCACTGCTCCACACTATATTTCAGTCTAGGTTATTTTATTAGGAAAATAACCTAGACTGAAATATACTGCATCTTAACAGGGACACAAAGAAGAACATGCTAAACATAGGTTTAAATAAACCTTCTACCACTCCATTCTTTTTTTCCCACCACTGTTATTTCTCAAATTTCACTTTTAAAAGTTTGTTTTTCTACAGACTGTTAGATGTGTTATTATTGAGGCATGTATGTTCTATGTGGGGCATTTCTTCCTTTATTGGTCTTGGAGGTTTCAGTTACTTCAGATTTTCAAATCACTGCTAATCACAGAGGATTAGATATAAAATGATACCTTGATATGGGAAATTTAATACCCATGATGCCTTAGTACACATAACGCAATTAATTTAAAATAAGTTGACACACTCGGGCAATAATGAAAGTGGTACGAAATCCAAAATTTGAAAGTATGAAACAATAGTTATTCTTTAAAATAGGTATGTATAAAACAAGGCAGAAAAAGAGAAACAAAATATATATGTATAAAACAAGGCAGAAAAAGAGAAACAAAATTACCTAAAATCCACTCAAGTAATAAGCTAACTGTGATTTTAATAAGACAGCCTCTGAGTAATTATTAAATGTGAAGTGATGTCTCTAGATAGGCTGCATCCCCACAGAGGAAGGTCAAGCTATTACCTACCCTGGAGACTTGTGGGAGAAGGCAGCAGTCAGCTCTGAGAAAAGTGCACATGCAAAGAACAGGAGTGCATTCGAACAACAAGGGCGCAAATTAACTTCCCATTCATTAGACCTCATTAGTAGCTATGTCGCCCTCTCTGCGGTGCATGAATAAATAATTTGATTAATAGCAGGATTGTGCTGTTGGTCAGTTCACAGGGGTTCTAATGCAGGAGCAAATTGATGTGTGAATCTGTTTTGAAACTGAGTGACATAAAATAATCACCTTGCTTTTAACAATGAATATTGGCCTTTAGCTAAAAGTCGGATCATCAGCTTGCTATTGCCCCTGAGGAGTGACAAATTAACTGCAAGAAAATTACTGTGAAGATAGAGTCCCGTTCCACAGTTGAATTCTTGCGACTATACCTTGTAAACAAGTAATGTGTAATTTACCATATGGTCACCACGAATGACCGTTCACATGGAAGGACACAGGATTATCTCTTGCTGCTGCAGACCAAATTATATTACTGTATAGTAGTAGATACTATAGTAAGCAACACAGAAGACAGCCTTTTTACATGAACAACACAAAAAGTCTCTTCTAGCAGACACCATCATTTATAGTTTATCAGCATGAAAATGTATCTGACAAGGAAAGCTTCTCGAGCACACCAAACTAGTGTTTTACATCCTTCGACATTTACGGTTTCACATTTTCTCAAATTCTCTGTGTGGAACAGCAAAGCTATTGCCAGTCTTGTTTATGTTTGGTAGCCACTCATAACTTTCTCCCAGAAGAACAAATATATCTGTTTTGAGGTCTTTGATAATTTATTCAAAGCATTCCAACAATACAATCCTTTTTGCTAACTTCAAATCACTCAACTGCTTATAGTATACTCTACGTCCATCAAATAATGGCTTTAGCCATGCATAAAAAGAAGTGTGAAAGGCAATGTTTGCAAGCAGACTGATATCAAATGGACCTTTTGTTTATTGACAGGTCAGAGAGATAGCACTTTCATGTATATAAAGAGGTGAAAGTATCAACCATTGAAGAGTAAACATTTGGAATTCTAATTTATTGGTGAGCTTGAGGTATCTCTATGAAATGGTGACAACGGCAGAAAAGAGAATTGGGATAAATGGCAGAGCTCCCTGGGGTACCTTATGAAGGATTCAGAGAAAATCTGTCCTTACTAGAGAAAGACACTGAAGAATGAAAAACAAAGCTAGATAGATAGAAAATGAAAAAAAAAACACACACACTCATCTCCTCTATATCTAGCTGTGTCCCACTATCAAGTCAATACACCATGAATTAAACGGACCTCCTGTAAACCCTAAAATCTAATTTTGCAAGCTCCACTCACAGCATCATATTGGGTTGTTTCATAGGCCACTTAAATAAGACACACTGTTTACGTGATTTTACACCTACTTAAAAAGCACTAAATATCTACTATCACTTCTTTGGTAGATAAAGCTAAAATAACAGTTTTTTCAAAGCCAAATATTTATACTCTGGGAGTAAATATTGTATAACAATAGATATATCAATCCTGAACACATTATCCCAGAAAAATATTTTACAGTGATCATATGATATAAGTACATCCCATAAAATAACCCAAAAAGGCATTACAATTTAACAGAAATGAACAATGTGTCTATGGTATAAGTGCTTTTGACTACCAACGACTTCTGACATTTACGTCAAACTTCCTGGGTCAGGATCGCCATCAGTGAAATCATCTGCCTTCCCATGATCCAATTTATATTTATGACTGCCCTGATGGCAGCCAGACAGAGAGCAATCAAGAGAAATTAAATTAAGTCCTTTCCAAATGCCCGGGCACTTCTGCAAATTTCAGTAGTGCGGTATGATCCATTAGGCCTTATGTCAAGATGCATCACAAGGGAATGTAATTTACCAGGCAGCAATGATACAATGGAGACCAGGATAAAAATGGAGATGACAACGAATATTACGTTGTTTTAATAAAGATGATGGAATAGCTTAGTCCATTAGTGGACCAGGTCTTCCTACTGTTATTAATTCTGCACGGCTGTAATAAAGTTAAGTGGAACAAGAGGAGGAGAAAAGGCTGAGTAAGAGCTGAAGGTGACTCCACTGAGAGAACTGCCACAACATAGGGGTTAGAATACTGATTAGACGGCATGCTGAGCCTTACAGCATCAAGACTGACAGTGTTTATTACACATTTACTCGTGATTTTCTGTAGCTGACAAAATACAGTAGTGCAATATTACAACGGCTGCTGGTTCAAATTTGGGTGAAGCACTACAGCTATTAATTACGCTGCTTTGAGACTATTGTAAGCTGAAGTCATAAATGTTGGAAACTGTTGCTGTGCACTAGATGGCTCTGAACATCCAGCAGTGAACACAACTACTTAGTTACTTGTAAAACATTAGAAACCACTACATGGCTTAAAGCAACTTCTGTGCTTCCAAAATTAATGGAAACACACAACACTGGGTACAACAGCATGTTTCTGTATGTAACTTCTATTTCCTTATTAATAATTTAAAGTACAATGGGAATATACTGTAGAATACTAGCACTATGTGAGACATTCATCTCCTTATATGAAGTAAGAATTATACATTAGGAAGCATACAGTGCGTGGAATAAGACAATAATGTAAAATCACAAATCTGTTTATTTAAACTATTTTGGAACTCCTACAGAAAACATGCTTTAATAAAGGGAAAAGTAAAACACTAAAACAGCCCATTGTGGAAATTTACTGACTTTCTCAAGAAAATAAAATATAAAAACAGTGGATCCCATCTAAAAACCACAAAATAGTCAATCATTTATCTATCAATAGTCCATTTCAGCAATGACTTTCAGAGCTGACTTTGAGCTAGCCACTCTTGTGTGTATGTGTGTAGGAGGCTGGTGGAGAGGACAGTTAATGAAAGAGAGCTTTCAAAGCAGATTCAGTGTAGGCAGCTAGTCAGCCCTTCACCTTCTTCACTCCACCTGGTCCCATCATTTTTCTCCGAGTGCTCTTTCAAAGGGCAAATCTGTGCTGTATACAAGATGGGTACACTCACCTAATACAACCTGGTTTGCAGTAAATGTGGCTATTATTTTATTAAATCAGTGACGCAATTTTTTTGCACATTTTCAGAAACCATACACTTTAAAATAAGACACAAAACAAACTAAGCTCTATTTTAGTTCAATTACAAGTAGTCAGATAGAAGGTGATTAAAAAGAGCAATTTGAGCTCAAGCAGCAAATAAAATGTGTTCCTTTTACAGGAAAATGCAATAGTTTTTTTAAAAAGCCTGCTGACAGAATGTTGGCTGGTCCCTCCGTGCAATGCTAGTTAGTCTTTCCAGATTTAAAGAAAAAAATATTAACCGCCATGAACAAATCTTCTTTGTATTTTATTGACAGCCAAATAAGTGAGATAAGCAATTCTGATTTCAGCTCAATGCTTCTTTTGGTGAATTAAGTTTAACTGGTTTAACTGAAGGGCTAGGGCTTCAATCATCATGGTGATCACCAGTCTTACTACAGCACTAATGTGTCCATGTGTAATGTGTCCATTTTCAAATCATTTAATTTTTTTTAAACCAAAAGCACACTGCCATCATAGACCGCAACGAAACTGCCTTTTTCTGATTAACTACTATAGTAGTATGATTCAGAAATTTAAGTAGTTCCTCCAGTAGATTGTATACTATAATATGGCAAATATAATATATATATAAATATTATAACCTGAATTAATTTTTCACAGAATGAAACCCTCCAAAATGAACAATCTCATAAGTGAAAATAAATCTTTGCAGACTGCATGAACACCATTAGTCTAATGATTCTGCGCCAAGCAAATAGCTTCCTTCAATCTAAGACATAAATAAGCTCTTTTCCTTCTAATTTTTAGAATACATTTTTTATCATCTTGGATTCGGAAAGTGGCGCAATTTTGTGTTGCCAAAATAAGAGGCTGGAGGGCAAAGTGGTAGAAAAAGGAATGAAATGACAACGCACCGGGCCAGTTATGTATGGATAACATTTATGAGAAAATCATGAGGCTAGCTCCCTAATGCAAAAAGAGGTCCACTCAGGGTGTCTGAGTTGTGAGTGGCAGACAATCAAGCTGAACTCGGGAGAAATGTAACGGCAACAGTAACCCCAAATGGCCAGTCATTGCTGCTGACCATAAGGTTACCAAGCATTCTTCCTGCTGTGTTTTACCTGAGGAGTGCTGGGTGGTAGAAATGTAGTGGGTCATGCTTTAAATACATTATCAAGGAAGTAATACTAAGTATATGGAAAACACACTCAGTCAGTTGTTATACTACTCCTAGAAATAAAACAAGGCAAACGTTCAAAACTCTTAGGTGGTAAAACATTTCTATACCATAAATAAACTTGCTTTATATCATCTATTGGATCAGATTTATGTAAAATGAAGTATGCATCTTCAGCCTAGGAGGAGGTTGCCTACATCCTCAAGGGAGCTCTACATAATGAAGAGTACATCCAGACCCCACCATACGGGTTAAAGATGTCAGCAGCATCCGACAGCAGTGAAAGTTAGGTCTAATCAGTGTTTCTAATTCAAAATGTCTTGGGGCTTTTTTCACAGTCTCACTTTTAGAAAGCCTGTTTACTGTTATTCATGGCTGTAAGTTATTTAACCATTGATTACACCCCAGCCAGAGTAATCAGAGAGAGCAGTTTATAAATGATGTCAATCAGGCTAACAGGGTAAATATTCTGGACGCTATCTGAAAGCAGGCAGGAAGAATACATCCCCTAATAGAAAATGATTGCAACACCGACTCGTTACATTCTTGCTGGGCTTGTTTATGATGGTTTAAAATAGCAGGTCTGCCATTTAAAAGCCTGCTGTGAGAATAAACAGTGTGTCCTGTCGGTGATGTGAATGTCACCATACCAAAATATCTATATACTGTGCTAAGGACTATTTTGATACTTAATATCTGATACCGCTTGACTGAGTTTATAAAGAGTAAAAAAAGTTTTTCTTCTCCATAAACTGCATTTACTAAACACTCTGCCCCATCACTCTATGTTTTTCACTGTTGCTCTCTCTTGTATGTAAAAAATAATCAATTGCCACTTGATAGGCAGGTGTAACTAATGAGACAGGCAGGCCTGTATGCTGTCTATCAAAGAGATGAGCTAACAACAGATAAAAATGTTACTGTGGTAGTCAGCATAAATATAATACATGTTTACCCTTTTCATTCTGTAACGGAATTCAGCATTCTGATCATTGTATTTTCTTGTCCTCAGATGGATTAAGTTTTTACAGCTCAACATTGCTTTCATTTTATTTGATAAGAAAAACTGACAGGGAATTGAAATGTATTAGGGTGAAAATACCACAAACTGGTTGACACCATTTTTGTAAATCCTATATATATATATTTTAAAGAGTAATAAATAAGGTCTTCAGAGAACAAAGAACTATGATGCAATGTGCAAAAAAGCAGGTTCAAAATGCATTCTTCCATTCTATTCTGTTATAGTCTATTATGAAGAGATTCCTGAAAAGACAACTAGCAAACAAAATGAAGTTTCAAATGAGATCCCCTTCATGCCACATTTTTAATGTTCTTGTTTTCTAACACTAAATATGGTTCTTACAAGGAGATCTACAAATAATGTTATTCGCTGGCTAATTCTGATGACACGCAGATAGACAAGTGCTTCATCAGGAGTGTTGAAAAAGAGAAAAGAGTCCAGCAGGACACTGTGAGAGGGAAGGCAAAGCTGACCTGTGATGATCAGGCACTCATTGTGATCGAGAGCTTCAGTGAAAAGCCGAGAGACAATGAGTTCTGGGTTAATCATAAATCGAATTTCTTCTTGTACCAGACCAGACCCTGTCACACCCCCTCCAACAAAACGGTTTGCAAAGTCCACCTGAAAGAAAGCAGGTAATAGCGTATTAGTACTAACACAATTAAAATAAAACATTAACTTCTGGAAATATATTTTTTTAAAAGTAATAAATTACTGATTTTTGCTGCTCAAAGTACCATTTTTTTTCTAGAGCTGACAATGTTAGCAGACACTTCTGTAACTTTACAAACATCTTAATAGACTTCCGGAATAAGTCTTAGCAAAGTTATCATTTACCAAATTATTTCAAGAAGCAACCTTATTAAGTTTTTAACAGGTAAATGATTAGAACCCATGAAAAATGTCACATATCTGCAATTTACATCTAATCCCATCCAATTGTATACGTACTGACATATGATCTGTTCCCAGTCAAGTAAAATACTTGTATTTTTGCCTGTACTATACTGACAGCTGGGAAAAAGAATGAACTAATTATTGCATTTGGGGCTTTTTTCTAAATATATGTCTATAATGAAACATTTTCATTAAATCAATTTGCATTAATCCAAAACTCATACTATTCCACTTGTTTAAAAAAATGAATTCTACCCTCTGCAGCTTTATGGCAACACTGATGTAATGTTGTAGCAGTAGTACAGTAGCTGTAACATATGGCACAGTACTCCTGGAAGAAACAAAGCAGTGCATTGCAGAAAGCAGGAAGCCATGATTACAGCATCCACCTGCATATTTGCTAAAGGGTGGCAATAGCCAATGAAGGGATTTTAAAGCTACTGTCACCACATTATAATTGGTAAATCACCAGGAACTAATGTAAGGACCTGATCCAGAAAAAGGCAAATACTGTTTTTCAATAACCCAATTTAATTTGTTATGTTTTTCCTATTTTATCTATCTGTTAAGAATTAAAAATGTAATATGAATATTAACAGGCTGTATGCTGCCTTGCGCCCTTTGCTTGCCAGAATGGGCTCTGGCCCATCCTGAATTGGTAGAAGCGGTTAGAAAGTGGATGGATGGATATGAATATTTACAATACTAAGTGAAAATGAATAACTTTATAGAAGTGCTTTCATTCTACTTGATGCTATACAGTAAAATTTCTGAAATACTTGCTAAAGACATTCTAAAACAATCATTTACCAATGTATTGTAGGTTACTTGGACAAAGATACATAAGACATCTATTTTCTGGGCATGGCAAAATATTAGATGTTAAATGTTAATTATTGTATAGAAAATAAATTGTATTTTATATAGTGCCTTTTATTATCATATCAAGACACTTTATAATAATCCAAAAGATACAGACGTACAAAATAATACATTCAATCAAACAGAATTAAAAGCAAGAGTATAAAAGTGATTTTAAGATAGATTCTGAAACAAGCTGGAAAATCACTTGGATTAACAGAACAGAAAGCATCTCTGTATTAGAAAGCATCTTCTCCCACTATTAGGAACTCCGATTTGGGAACTGGAAGAAGGCCAGTGTTCAAATGGTAAAATTATGTGCAAATCTATAGGAATTTTCACTGATGTGTGCAACCCCTTAAAAGTTAACCCAAGTATTTTTAATTTTATTCTGAAATCTAAAGGGAGCCAGTGCAAGGGAGATAAAACAGGTGAATATATGTTCACATATTTTAGTCTTATTTAAGATTTGAGCAGCTTGGTTCTGAAGATGGTACAGCTTCTTAAGAGTGTCTTTCAGTCTTCTAAGAGTTCAGATAGAAAAGGGTTTTTGCATCCATTTTTAACGTCATCTAAGCAGTGTGACAAGGCAAACAGTGGATGATTAGCAGAATTTCTATCAACATAGAAAGGACAACTAATGCCACACCTATGAAAAATCTGACCCAATGGTGACAAACAGACAGTTCAAAATAATTAAATAAATAACAATGTCTGATTTGAACAAACTATTTTTATCAGTGAGATAAGATTTAAATCGCACCAAAGCAGTTCCAATAATATCAACAATTCTCTCTGATCTATTCAGTGTGAAAGTATGATCAACAGTATCAAAGGCAGCACTGAGACCCAACAGGACATGGATGGACAGAAAATCAGGAACCCTAGTTCAGCACAGTATAGTAACTGGGACAAGAGCACACATTAGTATATCTGCATCTTTGTGATCATTAAAAATAAAGTGTCTATGTTCAGCATTGTACAGCAGCATGCTATTGCAATGAAACCTCCTCAGAACCCACATGCTCACTGCTTTATGGAGAATTTTAACTTTGTTCGGCAACTCTACATTTTGTAACTTTTTTTTTTAATTTTAGAGAACAAAACAAAACCATTTTACATATGAACAACCATTATTGAGCCTTACATCACAGGCACAAATTCCTGTTTGTTCCCCTAGTTTTTTACAATTATATAACTTTTTAACAAAACTATATACATTCAAAAGAAGGAAGATGTATATATTTATGAATATGAAAAGGGAGGAGACTATATAAATGTATCTTATTAAATTTCAGTTATTTTGTATCTCAACAAAATCTGACCTTAAAGGTTTAATGTACTGAACCCATCTAGACCAATATTTGACAAATTTTACATTTTGTAACTTCTGAATTATAAAAATCCTACATGTCAACAATAACTCTAAATGTGAGCTACTTTGAAAAAGCACTGGTTATGATTATTAGTATAATATTAATAATAACTCCCAATTTTTGCAAACTACCAAAATCACAGCAGGAAGGTCGGTAACAGGTTCCCTCCCTGGGGAAAAGGTGCCTGTAGCTTCGATAATTGAAAACAAGGATTAAATTATACTAACCGTTTCTATTTAAAAGGAAATGTTTCTAGACATTGAAACAGGTAACCAACAGTGAAGAGAAGCAAACATCAAAGCAAAGCAGTTCAATTCAACCAGCAAATGTCAGTCACAATGCTGTCACACCACAGTGATTCCTACTATGCAGGAAAAAAAGGAGCACTGAACAAAAAAACAAACAAAAAACATCGCCAGCAGGCCTTCACAGAACTGTTTTAGTGTTTTGCACTTTTGACAGCTACATTTGTAGTTCCTTCAATCACACAGATTTGATGGGAAGGAGATGAAGTGCCTGAGGATCACTCTGTTAAGTGCACTGCCCTTGTCTCAAGCCCACCTGTACTCTCCCAGGCAGTGCCTGTACTTCGATGCCTGGGGGAAGGGCTGAAGGGATTATAAGAACAGCTACGACCCACCCCACAACCAGCAGGAAGTGCATTACACACATTCCATAGACGCCATTTTCCGTAAGCCATCTTTTTCTCTCAGAAAACTGGAAAGTCTTCAAATTTAAAGCATCCTTTTCCTCCCAGTTTCTCCATGAATGTCCTACCAAGTTGAGTGCTTAGTTCTGGATTTGTGTCTTGACCGGCAGCCAAATCTAACTATTTTGCATGCATGTACACACACAAGCGGACTCTGTTTATGAATGAGTGACAAAACAAAATTAGCTTGATCAAGAATTTTGTTGTCCAAACAAGTAATACATTTCGCCCTTAATGAGCCAAGAGCCATATGACTGCAACAAAAGAGGAAAAAAAAAACCTTAAGCTATTTACACTATATAAAGTGGCAACGATCTGGAGTTTAGTCTAAGTAATACAGTGGAACCCTTTCATATCCTGTTCTCTAGGCTGTCAGTTTTGGCTCATTGGCCTGCCGACTCTTCCTAAACTCGAAAAAAAAAAAATACGGCAGCAAGTGGCAGGCTGCCAGCTGATCCGGCTGAACTGGTCACTCAGCTCTGGGGCAACCAGGCGGCATTTCAAGCGGGCTGACAAACTGTCAGCTCATCCCCTGGCACTAGAGCATCCGTCAATCCAGAACTCCATTTCCAGCCCAGAGGGTGCCTCGAGCTGCTCATGTGTACACATCATCTGTCAGATTTTTGTAACAAGAGGAAAACAAAGGTGAAAGGGAAAAAAAAAGGAGTCTGAGGCGGACAGCGGCTGCTCGCTCTGACAGCTAATGCAGCCTGGTGTGCACATACTCTGCATGAAGAACGTGGAGTTGCATTCCCAATAGAGCCTCCTTGCGATCCGACAGCCCATTTTGGAAATCAAATTTCAGCTAAGCACCATTCACAAAATAAAGGGATAGTGTTTTTCAGATAGGCTGCATCTCTAAAACCTGACATGTGTACACCAGGTCACTAATAAACACCTTTGTATTCCCCAATACAAAAACCTTTTTCTTTTTGAATGTGTGAATGTGTGTAGGAACTCTTATACAATTTCCTACAGTAAAAGGAATAGGCTTTATGTATTAAGCTTCACTAAAAACTGTGAATTTGCACATCAATTTTGGACTTCTGAGTTATTCCACACAAGCTACAATATACAGTATGCCCGGGTAAAATGTGGTCTGTTAATAACGTTTGCTAGCCTTGATATTGATAGTGCAGTGCTTGTTGTATGAACAGTCCCAAGTTGTTTATGATATGTTATGATATTTATATCAATTAATGCAAAGATTGAATCTAAACAATAGATTTGCAGTTTCCACAGAAAGAATGCTTACCTGAAGCATTCCGATGCCTTGATTCTCAATAGTACCTTTACAAGCAATGTGAAGCCTGGTAAGGTGATTTTTTGAACTGAAATAGAAAACATAATTATTGTAAACAATCAAGTGAAGAACAATAATTTCATGTCTTGTATTATTTGTGAATTTTCTTTATACTGAAAATGTAGCTGTAATGTATTTCAGATGAGGCTATATTGTGGGTTGGTTTAACATAAAACTAAATTAGTCAACCTTTTTCAGCCAACTCAGACATTTTAAAATTATTCCTGAGTGCCTCATTAACAGAGACAGTCTCAAAACAGAAATACCTGGATAGAAAAAGGCATCTTCAAAAATACATTTGGCCTGCCACTGGTCAGCCTAATGTAATGTCAGCTCTCAGCGTTTCTTTTACTGGCTGCTTTCAATGTTTTACCTTCTGAATAACTTTGGTGGTATGCCTTCAAGGCCCCAGATTTCATTCATTAAGTACTCCCCTATGACAGCGAAATTCACAGTAGTTTCTTAAAGAAAGTAATCTCTTGGAATGCACAGAGCATAATAGCTGCCTGTTCAGATTTCCATCATATAAACTACCTGAATAATTCTTGTTTTGGAAAGAGCAAACAAGGCCAAGATGTATAAAAATAAGCTGTCAAAAGATTTGTGGTCCATTTAATTTGATAAATGTAAGACAATTAAAATTGTGGATTTCCATTCTCCAAAGTGATAATCTGAATATATGTATATATTTATATGCTTTTAATTTTGCCAGTGAAATGCTCATACTTTCAGAACATCAATGATAAGCACCTAATCTCTTTTATGAGTGTGGATCTCTTTTTTAGAAAAAGCAGTTATCCAAATTATACTGTTACAGTCAACCTAGCAGGCTCACAAATACTAAAAACTGGTTTGATGAAACTCAGTAATAATTATATCATTATACAAAGTAAAACAACTTTCATTACCATAATCACTAACAAATAACAGAAGAGCTTTAGAGCTTTGACTAAGGTGGAAAGATTGTGCTAAGCATTTTATTAATTGGTCTCTACATAAAAATATATTTATACTTTGATGAAATTATAGTTTACCTTTCCCATTTTGGAAAATTGGTCACACTTTGTCTCGTGAATGTTACTAGGCCAGGAGGTGCTGAAAAGAGAAATAAGTGCTAAATGAGCATTTAAAATCTTGGTTTCCTCTGTCAGCTTATATAGAAGCTGCAAGGCAGACACACAGAAATCTAATAGAAGATATAAAAATAGAAGGACAGAAAGTTAGACAGTAAAAGAGTATTTGTCTTTTCTCCAAAAACTGTACATCTCTTTGAAACCTACTTTTTGTTGTGACTCGTCTGAAATAGCACAGTAGAGTCTTGAGCTTTTCAATCTTCTTGCGTGCAGAGCCCTCAAACAACCTAAAAAATATTTTTAAAAATATAAGTTTAATTTAAATATTTTCACCCTATTTGGGTAAAACACACAATTTTTTTAAAGGATTTACAGTTTTAAATTACAAAAAATGTAGACTATAGGGAAAGTTCTGAACCCAGGAACCTTCTATTACACTGGGAAATAAAATGTATTGTTCTTCCCACTGCACAGTGGTCACAGAGATGTTATTTTATACAAATATACAAATATATTTATACAAATATATCTAGATGCTTTGTTTTTAAAGAAGAAATGCAAATATCGTCTTAAAAAGATCTGTACTTTTTTGGGTACTGTGTACGTGTCCTACATCAGCTTCGGCCAAATGAGCTCAGCTTTTAAAGTTTGATCAGAATTACTTATCTTGCTGTACTGATTTCAATGTTTATATAAAAGTGCTTTAATACAGCAAAAGAGCAGCCTGAGGCTTATCATCACAAAGAAGAGATCATGTGCCACTTCACAGCACTTACATAAAGAGCAGAGAAAACAGGTTTCTCTCCCTGGAGGACCTTTCACAAAATGGGAGATCCGTTTTATAGCTGTACCTCAGGAGGTGAATGTTGTCTCCTGATTGCGACAGAGGGTGGTATACAGTATACAGTAACATGAAGCAGCTATTTATACAGCCTGAACTGTTAGGTTGTCAAGCTAATCACAGAACTCCATTCAAAGTTTTCTTCTGCCCTACCAACACGGAGCATTGTTCTCAAAATACATTTAATAAAAAAATGAATTCACAGAATGAAGCCTGATGCATTAAAAGGCCTTCAGGGAAAAAAACTCATTTATTAAAGTCGATTCCTGCGTGTAGTTTTTTTTCCTGTAGAACCAATCTCGTGTTACTCAGCTATGCCATGTATCCCTGAAGGCAACCTGTCTTTGACATAAGATAGCCTTTGGGATGAGTGTTAGCTTTTTAGTAAGAAAACAAATTGTTGGCCTTTGGGAGAAAAATATAATTATATAACTACGACTACGTTCCATCAGGGGTATTAGAAGAGGGAAATATTCTATTTTTTTACCTTTTTCTATTTTTTGATGTTATCAAACACAAGAAACAATTTAAAATTACAGGAGTATTTAAGATTGTTTTACTCAAATATGTCAAAACAAAAGGCTTGTGTTAGAAACGCAACAAAAACATTCTCATTCATAACTTAAAATCTGCACTGTCAGAAATCAAACTGTATAGAAAATATTTAGCTTCTTTTCACCAAGAAAACATTCAAGTGTCTTTAAACTTGTAAAATCAAAACTGTAACTGCTGTTCTGATGCGTGACATCACAAATATAAACAATGTTAAAAATAATCTAATATTTTTCTTTAAGAAAAAATACAATCAGATCCCAACTATTGTATATGAACAGAATGACATTTAAAACTTTGGATTAAACTGGGCATCGAGCCACAGTTTCTAAATTTCTCAAATGGAAATATTATGTACATTAAGAGTAATGTTTCCATAGACGTTTTCTTTTATTTGTTAACTAAATCCTTATTTTTTTAAGTGTAACCCCTTTATCACAACAGCACTCTGCAAATTGCACAAGACTGCACTGTGGTATGAAGAAACTAAACACTAGCAATTGCTAAGTACAGATTATAGTACAGGAAACTACATATAGTGTGTACCAAGTGTCTAATGCTGCATTCTTTCTGTTTTCTGATTGATTTTAAAAGTAGAATAAATCTCAAAATTGTAATACTTGTAAGCAATATATTCTCATGTCTAAAAGCCAACTGGACTTTGGCAAGGAAGCAAAAATAAATGCTGACTGCAAGCACAGTTGCAGCCAAAGCAGGACTCTGACCTCCTATTGTCAGAGCTCCTCATCTAAATCGATGATAATCACATTCCGTCTTCCATTTGGTAATCACAACTTGATGCAGACAAGAGATCCTCCACAAACAATGTTTTGTCATATCGAAGATTTTGTTTAAAAGAAATTAAGCAGAAAGGGCATCTCATTACATTAAGTCTATGAAACCAAAGTTTGAAATAAAGGCGTCCTATAGAGATAGCACTCTAACAATTCTAAAGGGAAAATCAGACCTTTTCAAGGACATCTTCACAAATACCATTATCTAATCCTGTATAACCATTACCATTCATCATGTGTGGATGTGTTTTTCCCAAGCATTTAATTGACATTACAAGGTAACATACTGCATATACTGTACAATCCTGTGAACAGCTCCCCAGATTTGGTTACTACGAACCTACTACAGACAATTAGTGGTTACCCAGGGCTAATGCAGAGAATGACAAACCAATAAAATAAGAATAAGCATGTATTGCAATTTTGGTATGACGTGTCTGCTCTGCATGTGAGCACACTTTATAGTTTCCAGTTATTTTCTGCCGACACAATAAGATCTAACTGATGTATCCTGTTGATACTCCAATATAAATGCTTTACTCCTTACACTTACACTTAAGTCCTAATGAAAATTGTTAATTAAATTATGAAAAGAACTTGGACAATACACAATAGTTATGGCTGACCATAGTGATGGGTACTTCTTCATGCTGCAGGTAACCACTTATATATTAACATGGTTCTCATCCTAGTGTATTAAATTAAACCTGATAAGTCACTCTGTAGAAATTCTATTAAGAAATTAATTGGTTCTGTTTCTCAAACTTTATGTCTTACCAATGTAATTTCATCTTGGCTTAATAGCTTTAACTTCATCAGTTTCTTCAAAAATTAAATTGCCAATGATTTTGTTCCCCAAAATCGAATATTCCTGGTTTGTATAGACATAAAAAACAGCTGTGTTGCTGTTCTGGGATCCCCAGCATGATCTGGTTAAAGAAGGTTTAATGAAATGTCTTAACCAGGTCAGTGGTTGGATAGGAGACTCCCAAAGAAAACAATTTCTCTACTAATACTCTAGTATGGTGACAGGACACACTAAACTGTAGGAAGTGCAATTTGCTGGACCAGACATTAAACTGAAGCACTGACTATTCCATCATTGAAGACCATCTTGTCTGACTGCTTCTACAAGTATTTAAGGACTCTCAAGCCACAATTATCCTTAAAATAGGTTCACACTTTCACCCAGGTTTCAAAGATCTACTAATGTCTAAATCTCTTAGGTCATTTACAGAACTAAGCTTTCTACACTTCCACTGTCTCCCATATTTCCATCGCTTTAGATGGAAATATTCCCCATCTCATTTTCTCATTTTCACAATGGCGTTTTTAATGAGCTTCTTACCCTCTGATTCTGGAGGTCTCCCTCACTTACAGTACCTACACATCTATAGATGATACACAGCAGAAACACTTTGTCTTCCTTCTTCTGACTTTTCAGTGTCAGAATTAATCCCTGTTTCTATTCTTGCATTCTTAGTTTGTGTTCTTAGAAGTATGATTCGTGTTCATAAAAAATGAAATATTTTACATGGTAGAATGACTATGTACAGTATTGCTGGCTACATTAAATTCCACTGTACTCAGTTTGTTTCAGTCCAATGTCTAGGAATTTCTAAGGCAAAATTAAATCTGACAATTATCAGCTGTTAACAAGAGCCTTTGCTATTGACTCAAAGGTCAGTGACCTGTGACTTCAAGAATATTGAGCCACATACCATATAAAACAATGATGAATTGAAAAATCTTTAACACTTTTCTTTGAAACATGTCACTAAGATTTCACATAAACAATAAACATTACACATGCATATTAAAAGTAAAGACTTTCATAGACAAGTCTGAATATAATGCTTCTTACATGAAAGAAGAGCTTAAGAAAAATGGGAATTGGGTCACAAAATACTGGGCGATTTGTGCTCTACTTCACACTTATCACCCACTATTACTAAAGACTATGGGTCTGTGTTTTTTATAGTATTGACGTCTGCTTTCATGTCAGAAAACAGATATTGCCTCTGGTTTGATGTGCTTTCTATTTGGTCTTGCTTTGACAACGAATGGAAGGTGGGCATCGGAGAATAAGATCAAAGACATAAAGGATTTATACCACTAAAATCTAATTCCAGGGAGGGGTGTGTAGGCACTATCAGGGATTTGTCACTGTTTTACAATGCAGATAAGTAGGAACAAAATAAACCAACACAGAAATGAATAGATATGCTAACTCAGCATCTACATAACAATACATTATTTTACTATATTCAAGAAAATCACATATCATTGACTTGGTAGCAGAAAGTAAAAAAAACCCGATAATTTCTAGACAGTAGGTCTCCCTCCTGGAAATACATTAAAGACCTGTCAATACTGTATATGGTCTTTGAATCCAGCCTTATTACATCATCTGTGGAGAACACCTGGTTCAAATCTCATTTGACAACTTGACATAATATTGGCACTCTAAAATAATTTAGTCAGGTATTGTTTTACATAGAACAAGAGAAAATGAACTTCAAACTTATTATTAACATAATTTAGTTTGGACAAATAAAAAAAAAGTTTGAATTTAATATGTCATCAATGTTACCAGAAGAAAGTGCAGTTTGATATTCATAACCTGAAATAACAAAACGTCAAGCAATTTGGTTGATAGAGATGGTGGTAATCTTAAACTGGTCAGCAGATGCAGACAAACTCATAAGTATTGAGACTGCAAATAAAAAAGAGCATTTATTGATATTTCTGGCTGTATGCCATTTGGTTTTAGGACCAACTGCCAGGCCACATGGACAAGGAATCTGTAACGTCACTACAATAAATCAAAGGGTTTCTGCATTGGCAGTGGCAATGGCAAAGGAGGAAGGGTGTCAGCATGACAAAAGCTGAAAAAATGGTCTAAAGGACAGTATTTATACTCTTGAGAGACAGTAATTGAGATTTGACCTTCTCTGAAGTTTCGTTATGAACTCAGATTAAAACATTTGCCTGCAGGAATACTTTTGAGGGTCTGAACAAATTTTATGACATAGATGCAGAAAAATACATTTGACTGTCCAAAAAGCTAATGCTTTTGTAGTACATTAATATAAAACAAAATTGGTCAACATTTCATTTTTGCACACAAAAGCTATGTATCTACTTCCCACACCCCCTCCAATTCTGTATAAAGCTACAAATCCTGCACAGGTACAGTACTCAAGGAACAGCACCAGTCAATCCTACTGCAGACACTTCAGGAGAGAGCAACATGAAACACATAATTCAGAATTATCACAAAATTTAAAAAAAAGAATGCCTGCTGGAAGGAAGGCAAAAGTGTACAAAACTAATTGATCAACAGATCTAAATTATTTTTTCTTATTTCATTTTCAAAATATATTCTATACAGTACATATATTCTTATTCATCCCTGTATCATGCAGTTAAGACCAATGCACGAAAACAGATCAAGCATCTGTTTGCTTTCGTTCAAAACACAGTACAACACAAGCCCCTTTGCTTGTGCATATTCATTGAACTCCATATTCGCCATGTGAGCATAGACAGTACCTGTTGAAATTGATTTCTGGGTAATTTGAATACTCAGATTTCTTGGAGTTGCGACGAGGGAATGTGCAGAAGAAGGCATTGGCCAGGAGGCAGGCTATTTGTTCTTGTGACATTGTGATGGAGTGATTCATCTTCTGCTTAAGCAGTGGTATCGGCTGCAAGGGCAAAAAAAAAAAAGGAAGGCAGAGATAATTGGTTTAGCAATTTACCAAACAAGGAAGCAAAATTGCATTTAGCAAATTACAGGGAGTAATTTAGGACCACTACTGGATTCTTAAATCAGCCAGCACCATTAAAGCCAAGGGCCATTTATCTCTGCTGATTGGAGTAAAGGACCTTGTTTAAGGCATTGCAGATTACTAATCAATAAAAAAAGAAAAATAGGCAAAACTGTATTAGGCAGCAGCTCTAAATACCTTTGTGCTGCTTTACTGATTCTCTATCAGAAAGATGTAAGTTTTCATTTACTGGAAGTGCTGCTGATTCTGTTAGAAAACTGAGGCACACAAAATTTCCTACTTCCAAGACAACGTCTGCAGCAAAGATTTGTGGTTGGTAGCTACTCTGGGACTTTTGAAAATGCATATTAAATATACAGCTACACTACTTGGAAGTATATGGTGGGGAGTTTATTTTGACAGTTTTTGATTAATGAGGATGTGAAGCCTGTTTTTTATTATCAGATTTGAAATAAAAGCATTTCTCCTTACTGGGGTAGTCCTTCAACAAGTCTATGATGAATACTGCTGATTATCACAAAAGCCTAAATAAACAACACCGGTCTTCAGTTTACATGATCTAACTTATAAATTAATTTTGAGTGGTTCTTCATATCTATAAAGCTATTAATTACACACAAATGACTCTGGAAGGTCGATAGCACTGGTCATTTCTATACATAAATCAGATGGCTGCTTTACAATTTGATGAAGCCCAGAAAACGGAAGTGAGAGGAACACAGTTTCACATTCAACACATCATTAATCTCTGCTTCTGCTCCTCAGAAGCAGGCAATAAGACTCAAATGAGCCCCAAAGAAGAGAGGTGGCATTTCTATTGATCTCAGTGCAGCTGCTCAATTTTCTGTCTTATTATACCAACACTAGCCCTACTCATTGTCAAATGCCTCAATGTGGCTTCAATTGTAGAACAGGGCTGCTGTTACCACATATCCAATACAGAGTACTGGACACAAAATGCCATTCCAATGAATAAGGCCTTGTTCATAAGGATTTTATCTGATATTCACATGACCTTATTCTTCTGATAAAATGAGGACCCTGACATTTGACAAGAAATGAATACAGTTCATTAGTGGGTTTTATGTATGTGCTATTGCTTTCTTTTATAAAATCTCAAAATGCCAATATGATTACCTCTATCATTTTCTGGGTTGTTTCATATAGGCAATGGGGATAAATAATTAATAAGGATACATTTTAATTATAAAACAAATCACACCCTAAGTTTGTTGAAATCAAAATCCATTTGACAAAAGCAAAAGGCCATAATATCACAGGATATTTAAAGTTAAGTGTCCCTACGTTTTACTTACATTTATTGATAAAATAAATAAAATAATTAATGATACAGTTTAAATTAAACTGATAATAATAAAATGTATTATCTGTTCCTGTATATCACCTGAACTGTATTAACTATTTGTTAAATCGTTAACATTATACGGATTTAACACCTAACATGTAACAAAGCCCACTTTGACCAACTTCATGTCCTTAGAAAACATGTTCATTGCACGCTGAATCATAAATGTCATGTCGGTTTTGCAAAATAAGCTATTAGTCTACAATTGTTTTTAATATATCTTTACAGTGAATTTTCTGTTAGTCTGGCTTCTAATCCCTTCCATGTAAATAGGTGGTAATGTGCATTTTCCCCTCATTGTTTTGCAATTAGCTGGACTGTGTGAAATATGTGAATATCATACAAACAATGAAGTACATTTCAAATACACTTTGCACAAAATCCCTTTAATGTTTCCTGTCAGTGATCCGTAAAGGTCAGAAAAGAAAACAGGAAAAGATACAGGAAGTAGAAGGGGCAGATCTTCAACAGAGGTGAGTCACTCACACGAGAGCTTTTAGTTATTCAATCACTTCTTATCAGGAGGTCAATAAATATACTAACAGAAATGACTATCAGGGTAACTGAAAATTACCACAATAGTTTGTTTCTGAAGAGAAAAGAAAGATTCTGTTTAGTGTAAAAGAAAAGAGTTTTATGGGAAATTGGAGTAAGACAATCACTTGAGCTTTAGAGAGTACCATGCCTTGTCTTATTTCATCAACTCGATATAACAATTTGCACATCTGACAGCTGAACTCAGATTTCTTTGCATGCAGTATTTCTCTGTAATACATTGGTGCTATGGTAATCCAATAATTCACATTCACAAAACAAATTATCAAAAGATAAACACTCTGCAATACTAAATACTTAATTCTGTAGAATATGAGTGGCATCATCTACATTTTTATGAACACAGGAATGCAAACCTTCCAACATACTTCACATTAAAGAAGTCATTGCATTCTTGTTTATAGAATAGCTGACTGCTTTTTTTGTTTTTTTCAGAAAAACTGGTACAAGAATTTTAAAGGACATCCCCACAGATATTCTGGATTTTCCAGTACTTAGATTTATAGCAAACAAATTCATGTAACATTCAGCATTTCTTGTATAATCCACCTATATCACTTGTTAAGAAATTTAGAAAGAGAACAAAAATTCAGAAAGAAATTTCATTCATACTTTCATACTTTTATATAGTTAGCATCAAAGAAACTTCACTTCATCAAATCAAAACATCACGTCAACAGATTCGCAAAGTTATCATCAGGGAAATGACAATCTTTCTTGTAACAGGTGACCAGACATTTTTATTGAACAGATGTGACTGGTGCAACACTGCTCTGTGCCTGCTGGCATTTGATTAAGGAGTTAGAGCACACAGAGCAGAGATCTCCACCATGCCAAAAGGCCATGACTTTTGCAGAGGGATAATTCCACGTTTTCTAGGTTTCAGTGGGGTCATGTCACTTCTTTAACATGCTTACTACCACTGAGTTCTATTACATTGACATGACCCATTATACAAACTCATTATACAGATTAACATCACCAACAGGAGGGATGCTATGAAAGTCAGAGGCTAATAGTGCATCTGACCAATAAACGAAAGCAATACTTGCTATACATCTGTGACACGTGATCTGCATCAAGTTGCAGATGCTGCCTTGTGGAATTCTATCCAATTCCTCTTGCAGATTCTGGACAAGCAAGTGCACTGGTCTCTGAGCCCTAGATGTCATACACTGTCCAAGAATATTCTACAAAATATAATGAGGCTCAAGCCTAACAATTAGGGTAATCACGCATAACTTCCATCATAACCATTATCACTAATAAGACGTGTCTCCACCTGAAGGGATTTAATCCAGCCACGACAGTTCAGAAGTGTTGTTCTCCTGACAAATTGGGTATATCTGTTCCTTTCCACATTTGTCTTTCATGACTTCCATCAGATAGGCCAAGTCACCTCATCATCAGTGCTCAACCAACTTACTCACTGCAGTGATTTATTAGTGGTTATGCAACAATCAAGGTTACAAAGTGTGCACAGTAGTCATTATCAATTAATCAACCCTAATGGCAAAAACATTGAAGCAATATCCTAACTCTCATGTTCTCCATTATTTTAAAACATACAGTTCATGCACAGAGCAATATATTTATTCTGATGCTCTGCATATATGTTTTGAGTTTATGTATAGTTCTATTTAGTTCAGGAAAGAGGCTTAGCATAGTTGGCAAGATTTTAGGATCATAATTGGACGGTCATGGGTTCGAGTCTCCACTGCAAACACTGCTGCTCCAATACCATCAGCTGTACTGTATAAGTGGGGACCAGTATTGCTGGGGGATAATTCCTGCTCTGTACTGGCATCCCATCCATGCGGTTTTACACTACAAAAAAACGCGATGAGCTCTGGCCTGATGAGCCATAAACCAAAACTGTATTCTTTCCCCCTCGATTTCACAAGAGCCGAAATTTTCAAATGTCGGAAATAAGATTTGAAACCTGTGTGTTCACACATTATACATAAATTGCAATAGCTATAAATATATTTTGATATAACCATTTATTCTTGAAGCAAGCAATAAAACAATTCGACAAAAAAACTGCATCATTATCCGTGTAAATAACTGTGTAAACAGCTGGTCAAAACTCTTTTTGTGTTCCACTCTAGGGAGAACGTGTAAAATCCATAGAAGTGTAAAGCAACTGTCAGCTTTCTTGCTTTTTACCTTCAATCAGTCATGAACGTATTTGTATCTTCTAATGTGTCTTTTCCTATTACAGATGTGCACTGTCCTTCATCACCCATTGGCCTTAATTTAAAATGACTGAACGGCCACAGCCTTTAATAAGAAACATAGCCCTGCCTGGCACCTTGACCTCATTCATTTCTCAGGATCCCCCTTTACATTGGCCAGTGCGTGAAGAATGATGCTCCCTGCTTCAGATCTCAAGTATACTTCACAGACTTACCTGGGTACACAGCTTTGGCAGTTTTAAAGCCAATTGCCCCATGCCAGGCAGAACATTGAAAAAGAGATGTTTAGCTTCATCACAATTCATGTTCTGAAAACAAAACAGAAAGAAAAATGTAATTTTATAAGTTATTTTTTATCAGTTTGGAACCGTAACACAAATAGTGCATTACACAAAATATATCATCTTACAAATGTCTCAAAGCTCAGCTGTAATCTTAACTACCCTTCTTACATTGCTGACATTCATTGCAGCAGATGAGGACTCAGGTGTGTTACTGGTAGCTGGCTGAATACAAAAACGTTTGACAAATGGACATACAACTCCATCCAGTTATCAGTCTACAATATATTTTTACCAACACTTTGTCTTTACAGCAATTTTTAGTCCAGTTTGTAATCACATCCATGGAGCAGGAAAAAATGTGAATTTTACTTTTTGCAGTTCTATTTATCGGGTTGCATAAGGACAGAAGACAATTAGAATTGTGTTAATGTCATACAAACAATGCACCGCATTTCATTAATACATTGCATGAAATCACTTCACTGTTTGCTTACAATGGTCTGGAAAGGTCAGAAAAAAACGAGGCAGAAGACGTAGAAGTTAAACAGAGACAAGTCACTCAGAGTTAAGTTTGGTTTATGCCACTCAATCGCTTATTATGATGAGGTCTATCACTTTATTCACACCATTCCTATTTGTAGCATCCAAACATTAGCAATATTAAAAAATATTACAAGTCTTTGTTAAATAGGAACCTCTAACATTTCAATTTGATAGGTGGACCAATTAAATAATGAATGGTCAATTACAAAATTCAGCTGGTCTTGATATGAAAAAGAAAGGAAAAGCCAAGATTCGACTCTCCTACATTAGAAGTTAGTCAGGAATACTGTAGAATAGATGCAATGTCACCTTTAGATATCTCATTAGATGTACACATTCAGAACAGAAATAAAAGTAAAAAAACAGAATATAAACATTCTTCCCAGAGTTGTGGGTGCAGGGTGCTGACTATAAACATTACCTTACAATTTAATCACTGTGTTAAGCTCTGTATTACAATACATTTATTTCATACTCAGACTAGCACATTAAACCCCTCTCTAAGAATGGAAAACAGCTCAGAAAACTACCAGTACATCATAAAGTCGGAAATTGCAAGCACAGAATACTGTTAAATGAGACATTTGAACCCAGCTGTCTACTTGTCAGCCTGGATAATTTTCTTATTCGACTGTCACTGGATATGACTCATGAATACTTGCCAAGTTGTCTGCAGCATGACAGAAGGTGAACAATATCACTTACATATTGACACAATATAGCTCTTGGCTCATTCAAGACATCAGCTGCATGTTGTTTTATTAGCATTTCTCTTTTAAAAAGAATTTGTTGAGACACATTCTATTAAAACAGAACTAAATTTATTAAAACAATTTTGTCCTCCATTATTTTTGGTCTAAAAGCTGCTACAGTACACTTTCTAGAAGCACGCTTACACCTGACTGTGCTGCAATAAATCATAGAGAATTGAAAAATATCAGCTTTACACATGTATAACTACTTATGTATTTCAGAATTTAATCAATCAATCATTGAATTAAATGATTAATTTAAATCAAGAAAAGTGGAAAAAAGCAGAGTCATTTCCTTGGATCATTCAAACTGGGTGAGATCCTCCTTAAGTTACTGAGAAAAAAAAACAAGCAGTACTGTATGTATGGTCTCACGTCCCAGCTTCAATGTTTGGCTTCTGATACATTTTGGAACAATTCCCTTGCTTTTTTTCTTTCAAAACACACTTAAAAGGGAGGTCAAATGAGGATAAGAACAAGTGGCAAGTGAAATACTCAAAATCCAAGGGAATCAACTGCAACCGCAGAACAAAGCTTAAGAATTAAAGTGAGCGCAGCTCAGCAGAGGCACCATGAGACTTCAGTCACCACTGCAGCACAAGCTCATGAACCACAAGTCGTTGACCCCTTCTAGATGTTAGGGTTGGTAGTGGTCAACCAGAACATCTCACACTCAGTTTCATTATGAGCTCACAGAGGCTTCTGAAGGACTGGTATACTCCAGAGAGGTAAAAACTAGAAATAAAGATATTATGAACAGGTTAATATAGTGCATGCTATTGAACAGAAATAAAACTCCCACAACATTTCCAGCCACAGATGGTTTCTATGACGCACAAGGGAATAGAATGCGGACACTTGGGACTGTTAACATGATGAGCATACGGAGGGGAGCCCAAGATTTCTTGCTGTTCAGAGGTTTATTGCTGAATTTAATGAATGACCTAGTGAGCAGCAATAGAACAGTACATAGCACACAAAATATCCTGTTTTATGTTGGCTACACAGGTTCCTGCCAAGCAGCTTCATTTTGGTGCTCTCAGTCAACACCAGCGGAGCACCATCAGTAGCTTCAGACTGCAAACGGAAAATATTTTTGTGTTCATTTTCATATATATATTCACATATAATCCTCCAGCGGTTTAAAGGCAGAACAATAAAAAGGAAAATTAAAATGCGTTATAAAGCATGAACACTAAGCTGAGACTTCCTGCAAACCACCGAACTGAATACTACAATTATCCTCATACTAGGGAATACGGAATCCAGAATACGTATAATACACACCAACCACCCATGACTTAAAATATACGTGCTGTTATTTTATCATAGCGGAGATTTACTACATACTTATTTATAGTGATATTGGCTTCAAAATGTCAGGATGATCAATCACGGGGCAATTTCATCAAGGTTGTTGGGCATGTTGGTTGATTAAATGGATTCCTGGAACAGATGCAAATGCCCAAGTGTGAGCTACAGGACAGTGTGTTCCTGGACAAGAAGCCTTGACTGGCAATTTAGCAAAGAACATTTATATTGCAGCAAAGGAGGCTTGACTAAACACTGTCATAAGTAATGACCTGCTTGACATCATAAACGGTTCCTTGGGGCATAATGAATGAAAGCAGTTGACAGCCAGGATGGGATATAGCTGAGGTAGCAAGGCCTGGCGTTTTTAAATCAAACTTCGACAGCGCATCAAATCAACTAAACTAACACTCAGCGTATGACTTGAAACAGGTCTATACATCACATCAAACTGACAAAGCAATCAAGTAAAAGAGGCAGCCTGCATTTGAGCAAAGTTCAGATTTACCTCTGCATTTTTCCCATTTTCATTCTTCTCCACCCCCAATAAACCATGCAAGGTTGATTGACTATTGGAATATGACTGTGTAAATGAAACAGATGTGAGTTCATATCCCTAAATCAGAAGAAAACAATCTTACCATGTCAGTCACCAATTTTATTTTCTAGGCATGCATTTTAAAAATATTTAATCAGGATTTTCCTCTGTCCAACCATTTCTCCCCACACACTAATTCTAATCTGACATCCTTCAATTCACCGCTCACCTGATCAAGTACCATGGTCATGAACAGATGTGCCAAGGCATCAGACATGACTTATAGAAGCATTTTTATCGTAGGAAGGAAACTCATCTCCTAATACAATACAGATGGCAACATGTCACGTTGTTTTTCAAACATGCTGTCTGATCTGTTTCTCAGTACATTTGAAAATTCCATGTGTAATGAAAGAAACATACAAGCATAGGCACACAAAACACTAAGATTTAGGTAGGACAAAACTATTAATCACCCTTTGTACAAAGGTGGAAAATACAGTTAATATACTTGAATGAGCCAAATCTGTATTCCTCTCTTTCCCTTGTGCCGTGGTTGCATAGTGTCCTTACTGGCTTTGACTTAGATGCAGGTGATACAAATGGCGATCAGTAAACAGCAAAATATTTTTAGTGTCTGCTCAAGAAAATTAAAAATTAGAATGTAATGACTGGGTGCATGATATACTGTAAATTCTAATCAAAAGCTACATACAGCACACAATGTTCTCACTCTATGTTCAGAATATACAATATACACATTAAGGCTATCTAAATAGTTCATTTGTCACCATATTACACGTACTGATAATGTTGTCTAGCAGAGCACCAGAGAATGAGGATAAGCCAACTCAATTTTTTTTACTGATACAGCTATCAGATGTCTCAATAAATTCAACCCTACAAGAAAAAGAACATGCTGTATATTGTGTGAAGGCCATTTTTGTCACTGATTCGTATTGTTAAATGCACTGCACTGCACATACAGTAGTCAACAACCTTTCTGTTATACAGTACAGTAACAGAAGACTTTTTAGCATGGCTCATCATTCCAACAGTGACAGAAGACAGGTCAAATGTTGGTGGCAGTGTTGTTATTTTTCCCTTTTCTGACATTTGCATCAGTATAAGATAGTTTATATGAGCGGGTAACAAAAAGCTTAAGTGTACACCTCACTTGCCTTTCCCATTTGGCAGCATGTAATTTTATTACACAATACAGCATGTGTGATACCTCATCAATTTTGAAAAATTAGCCATGCTTATTTGTACTTAAATTTTAAAAAGGTTATTTGAACAAACTTCAGTCTGACCTGATTCTGTCAGGATGTTCCTTGTACTGGGCAATATCTTCATTAAGAAAGGAATAATACTTTGAAACAAATGCAGAGAGATTACAGCTGAACAAAATAGAAGACCACATCAGTGATCAAAGTTAATTAATGGAACCAAAAAAACAAAAAACACAGTAAATATCAAAAAGAAGATATTGTGCTGAAATTGTGTTGAGTGACTTAACCTATTTTACCCAAAAATTGGAGTTCAGTGTTCCTTCTGCAATTCTGTGACAGTCTCGGCTAGGTCAGGCCACAGCAGGTCACCTCAGTGACTTTTTGCCAGTGATTACGGCACTATGAATTGCTGGAGAAGTAAGGCACGATTCATATTTCTAAACCCACTCCCTTGACAGCTTCCCAGTAGGTGGTTTTGCTTGTGTTGGTACGTGTTTGAAAATAAACTGCACTCCCCACCTCCTTTACTTACTCCTACTGCTATGAACTGCACAGCGCTAACTTGATTGGAATTGTCCACTGCTGTCAAGCCCATCTTCAATTACTCAGCCTCCTGATTAAAAGCAGCAGAAAGGAAAGAAGTATACTGGGAAAAAATACACATGCTTTTGATTTTATTTTTATATTTAATCACAGTCTGGCATTATGCAGCACAGGACCTTATTTTGTAAAATATGAGTGTTTTTGACATTTATTGGAAACCGCAGGCCGATACTTCCATTGTGGAAAAGCACGCAGACAGTTTACAAGACAAGGCCTAATTCATATTTCTTTTTTAATAACCATTACACTTCAACTGCCAATCAAGGCACCGTGCCACCTCCAAGGCTTCTCACCTCTTGACAATTACTTTAGCGTTTCTGAAATGCTTGGAAAATTTAATTAAGTCAAAAGAGTTTACTTTCAGTCGCTCACAATACTAAATATACTGATGTTTTTCTCAGCTTTAGGCAAGAACACCCTTTTAGAATAAATACATCTGCTGAAATTCCTGATTCTTTTTGCACAATTTAAGTGAGTAAATTACACTGTATTGTGTAATTAGGTCTGTGCTTTAAGGCACTTACAAATTTAAATGAACTAATTTTAAGTTCCAAGTTTAAAGATGTAAGAATTCAAAAATCAAGATCATACTCTGTATGCACGCATCTGTGCTAATTGTGAACATACTATAAAACAAATATCTTTGTGGCATTCAAAATGCAAAAATAAGGTTTGCTTAGTCCAGAAAATAAATCCAATAATATTTGAACAAACAATACAATGAAGGTGCAACGTTTCATCCGGAGATCAAAATGAGCTAATGCAGTCCTGTATATTCAAACTTTATCAAAAGGTGTCTACTGTGTTCAGTGGTTGACATCAATAAAGAACTTCAACTCAAAGACCAGTAAAATTAATTAATTAATCTGCAGGTAGGTCTGATAAAGTAAGGTTCTTTAAATAACAGCAGTACAGACTACCTTAAAATTATTTTTTGTGACAATTCTGCACAATTATGCTCTTTCATGAATTAGCCCTTAGTGTGGAACAAGCTACCTGCCATGTGGTTGAAGCCAGCCCTCTGGCTTTCTTTGAGAAACAGCTGGATGAGATCCTTGGACTAAATAACTACTAACTAAAGCTAGATGGGCTATTTTACACCAATATTCAATTTATAGATGTATTAAGATTTAGTGAAATTTGGAATCGCATCCTACTTTAAAAAGTAAAAAGCTGAGAAAAACTCCAAGCTGTTACTCATCTCAGCTCACCGCCATGACTCTAAGGCGGTGGTGAAGCGCTGAGTCACTGTTTTTCACAACACAGGCCCCCAAGAGACTGAGGCAAAGTCTGTATGGACTGGAAGAGTGAAACAGCCCTTAATAACCACAGTGTAAGTCACAGGCCAGGCAAGCTGCAGGGTTTACTACTGCGTGGCAAGTGGAGGGTTACCTCCTGTTACTAACTGGACGTCACCCTGCCATGGAGCAGCTCAGACTGCTGAGTGCCATGGTTTCAGAAAGCCTGGTTGCACTGGGAGGATGAACTACTCAACCCAACCCTTTATGTCAAGACTATAGTGATCTGATTTGCAATCTGAAGAAGTATATGCACTGCTGAACTTGCTGTTATACTTATATTTTAAAAATTCTGCTGAGAAAAAAGGGTTTATTATATACAGTATGTATATCTTTAATGAAGTAAGTGTTATAATATACAAACCATTTACATTATTTAACACAGATAATAACAGAATTCCACTGAAGCCCAGTTTGGAAAAAAAAAAGGTTTAACATTACTTTTACAGCTGTTATAAATGAATCAATTTACATCACTACTGGAAAACTATACATATAACTCTTAATAATTTAGCAATTGTGAATATATACCATTTGCATTTTCTGTTATATACTTGGGCAATTTCGACTTTGATGATATTGAAGTAAAGGATAGATATATACTAGGGATTCTTCTAGCAGCTAGTAAAAAAGCAATTACATGAAAATGGCTTATAAAAGAACCTCCAACACATGAGCAATGGGTTAATGTTGTGAATGAGATCTATAAAATGGAATGAATAACTTTTTCTCTCAGATTGCATGCAGAGAGGTTTAGCAAATACTGGGAAACATGGATTAAAGTTATCTCCCTACAGGGACCTGATTTTAGTTAACGAGAAAATAGGCAGTGATATCTATGTGTTGTGTTCCTTATCAAACAATTGGATTTTTTTTGTACGGCCCTACATACCTGCTGGCATAATTTAAATAGCTCATTTTTATTTATACAATGTAACAAAAATTTAAGATGAAGGCAAATGTTTATTCTGCTGTTTTGGTTATGTTCTGTTTGTAAATCCTTTCATCGCTAAATAAAAAGTTTTAAAAAAAGAATCAATTGTCTAACAGTGCCCCCTGTGGCTCAAATACAGGAAAAACTGTGAAAGTTAAAATGAGGCTGTTACATGTAGTCATTTTTCAATAAGTCTCATTTAGAACATAAAGAGTAAGCCTCAGCTACATTTAATAGCTGTGGGATCTAATACTGGGTACAACTCATTAAATATAAGATACCTTCAGCAAAAGCTCACCAAAATGTTAACTCTGTATCCCTTAGATTTCTTTCTATTTCAATGAAAGCTGAATTTAATTTGCTCTTCACTGAAGCAATTAGCTCCTTTAACCTGTCTGTATACGACAAAGCCTTGAGGAATCATTCAAGTTGCGGTTCTCTGAATTCACTCTAAGGCTATTGTGTTTTTGTCTGTCACAATTTCCTTCATGAGTTCTTACTAGTGTGCTGTAAAGCTTGAGTATGACATACCCACCAATTCTGTGTTTGCATTGCCTTAATGAATACATACAGTAGAAAAACCTACATAAGCCCATAAATGCCTTTTTTGCTTGGCTTCCTGCAGTTCAGAATCACCCATGTGATATATACACTGGTGATATATACCACGCAGAGCACAAGAACCCTTACAAACGAAAGGCCATCCAGCCCATCTAGCCCAATACACATTTCCTAATATTTTTGGCATCATTGTGGAAAGAATCCAGGATATCGGCTTCAACAACATGATGAAGTAGAGAAGCTTGTTCCATACACCCACAACCCTCTGTGTAAAGAAGTGCTTCCTGTTCTTGATTTCAAATAGACTTTCAAGTAGTGGAATATGTCACATAGTGGACATCATTGGAAGGGGGTGAATACTTCTGCAAAATTCAAAACTCTCTGTAGTCTCTTGCTTCAATCTTGTAGATTGTAATTCAGTTTTGATCTATCTATAGTACCTCACCACCACTCTTTGTATTGTCTATCTTTCCAAAAAACAACTCATTTAACATTTGTTCCTGTCACACTTCCCTACCCATTTTTCAATTCATCATGACTTTTAAACTTGGTAACACAGTGGCTTTTCAACTTTATAGTATTACTAAAATGAAATTTCATATTTTATAGTCTTTTTCAATAAAACTAAAAATGGTTTCTATTAAAATTTCTCATACTCAGTATTTTCTGTGTTATATTAAGAGTACTTGTGATAACTCAGATCCTGAATAAAAGAGAAGTCTTTTTAAGGCAGTCACGGATTGAAGTTAAAGGATCCAATCAAAAAAAAGCCAAGTATCCTAAGATCCTAAGAACTCACTAGTTGGCAGGGCTAATGGCGACAAGATAAAACAAAAAAGTTACCTCCAAGACATCAACATGTTTAAAACCATGTCCTTTTGATATTTCAAAGTATAATGAGCAGTAAAAAAATACATTCCTGGAAGTACGGTTGTCTGCATTTGCTGTCAAACACTAAACTAAATAAAGTGACAGACACTGTAATATGACAGCAGAACTCCGTGCGCATTAGGAGATGAAGAAAATGCAGATGTGAAATCATAACTGCTGGATTTGGTATTGCCACTGCCTGTGCCACCCCTGACCTTGATCACTCTGAGTTTTGTGACATTCTTCCTCTTTCACTTACTGCCTAGTCTTGAGAGGAATAAAATGCATTGCTCAAGCACTTAAATGGACAGCAAGTGTAGCTGGAGCAATGGTGCTTCATTAGAACTGGCTGCTCTTTGCTAATGGCTTTTATTAGCTACCTTATAGATTTAATGGCTCTTTTTAATTAAATTAGATTGAGCTGTAAAATGACACAGACAGCTATTGATCCAGAAAAATCTGACTCACCCAATAAAATTCTTCCAAGTAAAGGATAGGAATTCTGAGCAAGACTTTGCTTTCATTAAGGTATGATTAATAGGGATGGCTGGCAGAGTTGCCAAACCCAGTTATTAACCCCGTGATGTAGCTTGGACCGGCATTTACTTAAAAAGTGAATTTTACCTGTGAAACATTAAAAAAAATTCTAAATCAACATTTTCTAAGCACATCTCCTTCAAAAAGAAATAATAAATCTAAATCTACTTACATTTGTTGTCCTAGTCGTGATGATAAAATATTTTTTTAATTAATTGAATTATTGATCATCCGCATTATGTTAATAAATTCGGTCTTTTCTCCTTAAGACATGTCATGTGAATTTAAAAAAATTAGTGCTTTAACTATCAGGCTAGTAAACAGACTGTCCTTTCATCTTGTCATTCGTCAGTCCCAAACATCAAGACTAATGTTCCATCAATCATCTAGAAGTTCCATCAATCATCTAGAAGACTAGAAAAGTTTTCCATCAATAACAATTTTTATGTAAATACTTTGCAGTGCCTTAACACTGTGCACAGAGCATAGTTGATAGCTGAGCTGCTAAAGCCTTAATATGAAAGTAAGACATTCAGAGGACAAAGGATTATTCATTCATTATGTCACCAAAAAACGTCTTCTGTGTTATTTACAATGTAGCCATTAAAACCCACACTGCATTTTAGTAAAGAAAGAGAGAGCACAGCCACTGATAGAATTACTTCAAATAAAAACAATTTAGAATCCTGCTCCTATGGGGGAAAGAGGGCCATTCAAGGGAACTGACTTGTCACTTAAAATCAACTATTACTGCTTTTCAAATGCCATATTTGCATCTCTTTAGTTAGGGCAAATTGATCCCATCTCATACATGGCCCATCAGAGACAGCTGTTGATTTCATGCTTTGTGCACGTCTTTACCTTAATTAGTCATCAGTCCACAATGAACGCCACTGAGACACCTCTCTATGAGCAGGTGCAAGTTGGTAAGAGAGGCAGCTATTCATCTGGATGACTATAAACCTTTGCTATTCCCATAAAGACAGACTCAGAAGTTTAATGCACTAGTAAAAACTTCTGTATTAGTCATATTCATGTGAATGATAAAATTAGAATCTCCCGATTCACAATTTTGTTTGTTATAAATGTGCGCAGGTGTGCTAAATGAACTACAGAAAAAAATATTTCCTATAATTTCCTCAGTTTAAAGTGAGCTGGACCTGTATTATCCATCACGTTATTGTTTTTTGAACACAGTAAATGTAATGTTTAAAAATGTCTTAATTTTTATGAAGAGTTAATTCACGTAGCTTCTGTGCATTAGACAACGTGCCCTTCAGTAATGATATATTTGGAATTTTGTTATATTTCCAGTGAAAAATTACAACATTAAGTGTATCGATTCATTTACAGTATAAATTATTGCCAGTTGTCTCAGGACTAATTTAGTGGAACACAGGGGAGCTATAAAACACCATGAATTAGATCTTAGGTAGCTGGCAGGAGGTGGACTAATATTAGCATCAAAGACACAACGGCACTACATATCTTGGCAAAAGTCCATTGTCTAATCAGAGTAGAGAAAAAGACTCATCTGTGTTTTGCACTGACAGTGATATAATAACAAACAGTTCAGAATAAATCCTGTGAAAACACAATGGATAAGTGTGAAAGGTTAAACTATGCAGATGCTTTCTGTTTCCAAAGGTTAATAGGTTTTTGATCCAGTGCTTATTATCCTTTCTTATGACAATGTTTCCTCATTGGGCCCTCAAAAATAGGTGTTCAGTCATTTGATTAAAATTTCATCAAAACTGTTTAGTAATCGATATGGGTTATCCAGCTAAACAGGCTCTTCAACTGAAACTAGCACCAGTCTGAAGTCTGTACACTCTAGAAATAATGCCACCAGTAATTATAAAGAGACCTAAGGTAAGCAGTGTAGCAGATGCAATGTGAGAGAATATAGTTCTAAATGGTGGGTTTAATGTTTCTAAAATTTAGGATCTTGAGCTTTATGTTTAATTCCAGAGGTATTACACAGCATAAATGTGCTCTATAGTATATGTTGTTACATACAATGTAAAAAGGTAGGTATTGTAAACTTTATCTGTCATCCAGAATAATCTTGATAGGACAGCAATGTAAAAACTAACATTCATAACAAATCTAGACTAAAATTTCATGTTTGAAGGACATCACATTACGGAGTATGAAGTCCTTTCACGACACATTTATTCAATTTACTTTGCACTGACAGATTTATTAAAGGCCAATGGTCCATCTGCACAGCACAAGATTCGACAACTTTAATCAGCTGCAATGTTTACAAGCATTTACGCTTGAGTTTAAAATGCCTTCTGCTGAGTGACTTTCCATTAGAGGGATGATGAAGAAGATATCCTGACAATGCTCAAAACAACTGGATTAACTTCAAATGTCTCACAATACTACACAAGATTGCAATGTCAACTATTTTGGACAAATATAACTGGGTGGAGCACGTTAATTGATTGAATCATATGCATTATTATTCACTGAAATGCACTCTTTCATATCACATCTCCTGGACCATTAAGACAGAAATACTAGTTTCTTTTTTTTTTGTCAGCTTCAAAACCTCAATCCTCAATCCAAGAGGAACTGGGGTTCACGGACTTTCATTCCTTACCTCTGTACACAGCAAATTGAGAGCAGTGAAGTCCCACCTTTTGGAGTGTGTGACATTGTATCTCGATATGGCATCCTACAATTGAAAGAATATCATTTTTACTTGAGTCTACAATTACATTTTAAAGTTTAAAACTATGTACTTCATAAATATAAGTGCAACTGACTGCAGTAAAGAGGACTTAAACTTTTCACGACAATCATACAGTATATTATTGGTATGCCACACTTATTTAACTGTTTACAACTTTTATAAGTTAGTAACCGAATCTTCATGAGCTTTTTTATACTACCTTACATTTATACTGTATGTGTGGAGATATAATAATAAGAGCTAATTAACATTTAAGAATGGATTACAACTATTTAAATAAAATAAATATATACAAAAAATACATTCCATTTAAAACTACAAGATGTGCAAGCTTCATTACCTTTACATCAAGTGAGCTACTAAATCTGCCCTCCAAGGCTAAAATTATCAGCTTCCACCTACTCTGCAGCCCAGAGCTTCCATCCTGTAAAGGGATCAAAAACATTTGCCAATTACTCATAACCACTAATACCAGTAATTTGCCAATTACTCATAACCACTAATACCAGGTGCTAATACTGCACTTAAAAAAAGGCTTCTGATGCTCAGAATGAGTGAATTTAGAATAATTTTAATTTTTCAGTTCTTAAAATATTAAAAGCCTCTCTTAACTGAATTATTGCTCTGGTCTGGCAGTAACCCCCCTGGCTACGGATGGGACTGCAGATTCAGCAAGGAGATACTTAACTCAACTAGTTATTATAAACTTAACATTTATTTTTTGAACATTATTATTTTGGTTCTTGCAGATATTCAATTAATTCAGAGTTACATCACTAGGGATTATCGGTTCTATTATCACTGATACTACATAGCATAAAAACTGCACTCCATTTTAACATGTCTATTTGTTGGAAATGCAACTCAATCTGTGAACAAGAGGAAAAAATCTCAACAGACATCAAAACAAGCTGCCCTAATGAGGGCTGACTGACTATATCCTGCACATAAAGATTTAAGATCTTTTGCAAATTATAATCACAAATGCTAATAAAACACTTACAAATAAAAAAAATTACAAATTAATTTGTACACATTTATTTTTACAAATTATTTTTTACACAAAACTTCTCATGTAATGTCTAGAAGAGGAGATACAGCACCACCTAGTGTGCATTACCTCATTTTCCACAGGATACAGGTTCTTTTCTGAATAGGGCATCTTTACTGAAGTGTCATCCCACGCATCCTTATACTTTGATGGATAAGGAACAGGAACCTCTCCTTCTCTGAGTAAGTCTGTCTGTCAAAACCCCATCACAGAAAAGCAATGTTAGACAAAAGCACACTTCTGGGTGTTATGTTTCACCACCATCCAGCTTTGCCAACCTTTGCCAGATCTCAGAAGGCAGGTAGACTGGACCTGGTTAGTACAGGGATGAGAGACCTCTAAGTAGAAACATGCCAGTTAATGAAGCAGAGAACGAAACGTTCTCTCAGTTCTGAATTCAGTGAGAACAGTGTGCGCTAATCAGAGCACGGCCTCTTACTCTTATCATAACTGTATGGCTTGTCGATGCTTTGAGGGGTGGTAGCTGTGCGCCACATGTGGGCATCCTCCGCAGCTCCTCGATGGGCGTCCCGAGCCAGGTCGTGCCGGGAGGGGGTGTTCCCTTGTGGTGTGGCATCCTGCGGAGCCTCGCATCTTTGACATCACCTTGGGATGGCACACTGAATAAAGACAAAGGGAAACAAGTACACCGATGTTAACACAAGTCCCGAGAGCAAGAAAAATCCAAGAACATTTTCTTTTGAGGAAGCTAAATATTAAAAGGAACAGACACAACCATGGTCATTACATTGCTTTGCAAAGTAAAGCTTAATCCACTTACAATAGTGATCTCCACTTCAGTGGATATTCGCCTTTAGGAGTGTTTGAAAAGGATTTCTCTTTGTCCCAATAGTTTTTCCTGTGTGTGGTGAGTAATGCAACAGCTGCACCAAAGAGTTTGCTTTTCATCTGTTAATTATACAGCACAATACCAGCAGTTTAACTTTATTTATAGAACAGCCTGTTTCATTTTATTATTCCTGTTTGTAATAGCAGGAAGTAACGAACAAGAATACAATGCACACAAATATGCACTCTTTCTACAAAGCATACTGTATTGTTCTTGTTGACTATCACATATCTTGATGAACCTACTGTAGTACCTACTATTCTACTGCTGAAATATGACCTGTATTAGAAAAAGAATGTAAAGATATAGATACAATATTAAATGACATGTTACTCTCCCAGGAAAAGGCAGTACAAAGAGTTTTAAAACTATCACACGGGTATATAATAAGTTATTGTTAATAAATTACATGATTATAATTAAGCCCCTATGGCAGATATAAGCTAACAGGTATGCAAGCAATGAACACTTCTGTATCCACATTTCTTGAGGTCTAGGTAGCGCCCTGACAGATCTTCTTGGGAGTGCAGATCCTTCGCTACTCAGCTCAAACCATTCCTCTAGAAAGGAAGGCATGTATTTGAGGAACTACAAAAGCTAAAATATACGTGTGGGTTCACTATTCAATTTTTTGTGCAAAACGACTACCTATACAAAACCATATGAAGTAAACTATTTCTCCCAGTGCTGTTCTTTTCACACAAGGCAAACATCAATGTAAAAACAACAGGTGCCCTGACCCAAAAAAGACAAAACATGGAACATTTCTGTAGATAGTAACTAAAAAATTATTTCACAACTCTATAGATAGAAAGAATACAGGGAACAGCTCCCTACTTGAACTTTCACAAATTCATATAGACTACTACTTCTTGAGATGTACTTTTAAAATCTTTTCTGTCTTAGAAATATGCAGATCTTGTAGCATTTATAAATAACAAGCAGAACAAAAGAATTGTATCTAAAGTAATACCAAGATGGTAAGAAAAGAAAGAAATGCAAAGACCTTTCTGATGTCTCTGCATCAGGTGAAAAATAATAAACCATACACATGGAAACAGTAACTTGTTCAGAACAAAAGACAAATGTAAAATGTGTTTAGAAACTCTACATAAACTCATTCAATGGGTTCAACATTGAGGGAGAGGTGCTTCAAATAAATCAACGTACAGACCTTCATCACAAAAGCAACAATCACAATAGCAACAGCAGTTGTAATAAGAAACGTATTTTCTTTTAGAAAACTTATCGTATTTGTTGTATTTTTAGAATCCATCTAGAGTTCCCTTTCCCTGATCTTCTCTGTGTATTCCAATACACAGTACAAGTAGACGTTCTGAGTAGGAACTCACATAAAGTCTGTTCCCCTCCCTGTGACAGCTAACTTACTTTTGGTTTCTATTTCTCCAAATTATAAAGTCACTATGCTCAGCTGGTTTAAATATGTAAAAATAGTACTACAATACTAGTATACGTACACGTATGGAAATAAATTAATATAATTATACAGGTGGACATTCTATCATGTTCTACACACAAAAAAATGATAAAAATAAAAATATTTTGTGTATTTGCAACGAAATATAAGTGAGTCAAAATGAAACTTATTATTAGCAAGTTGCACAAGAAATCTACAGGATGTATCAGAACTGTAATGTCAGAGGTGAATGTAGAGGTTTAAAGCACGTAATGAAAACACGACAGAACTATGAACTTCCGTCGCTAAATGCACTCATATAGTTCAGTTAAAAGATTACCGACAGCAGGAAGGACAGTTAATTTTATAATAGTTTGATAAGGATTACTTGTGATTGTCACTGTTGTGATTACTTTATTCCACATTTTCAACTTCAGTTGACTTTTCAGTCTCTAAATAGAAAAAAAATCGGGCAGGACAAAAAGAATAACCAGTCCCCCATGAATCTTGAGCTATTAAAGAGAATACAATAACACTCCCACATTCCTACTCCGTTGGGCCCCTGACAAGGCCCTTAACCCCAACTGCTCCAGGGGCGGTGTACAATGGCAGACCCTGAGCTCTGACCCCAGGCTTCTCTCCCTGTCTGTGTGTCTGTGTCTCATGGAGAGCAAGCTGGGGTATGCGAAAAGACTAATTCCTAATACAAGAAATTGTATGTAGCTAATAAAGTGATCTTATCTTATCTTACATTGACATACGTGAACACCTGAGCCCTGACCCACCGCACCATCAATATAAAAATCCAATAAAGTGTTATTAGTCTATCGAAAGCAGGCATGCCACCTCTAGAACATTAGGCCGACATATTATGCTGTCAAAAAGATGAGGAGAGTTCTTGAGATTTCATGAACAAACACAAAACGTACCTTGGAGGTGACGTTTCCGGGTTTGTTTTTTGGAAAAAGTCAGTGATTTTGGAATCCCGTTTCACTGAGCCCTTGGGCACAGCCGAAGAGGGGCCTGGCGACTCGGGCTTGTCGGGATCACCGGTGTCCATTGGAGCGCTGTTCTTCCTGTCCTCCTTAACCTCCAAAGCGATGCCATCCGAACTCCCGGAATCTCTGGTGTCACTGGGCAGGAGCGGCTCTTCATCACGAGCCCCGGCACCGGGATGAGACAAAGGCTTGGCGCCAGGTGCTCGTCTGCCCGTAGCCGAAGCGCGAGCATCGCCCGCTACAGTGCCCCAGGATTCGCTCGCTCTGCAAGGCCGCCCCTCGTCTTCAGCGTCTTCAGGTTGGAAGGCTTTGCCTGATGGACTCTCGGGACTCACCATCTCCACATCCTGCCGACCACAGTCTTCTCCGCTCTGCGGCTGTTCTTCGGGAGTGGGGGCGGCGCTGAGCTCGGCTCTCTGAGCTGTCGCTTTTGATACTGGCTTGATGAACCAGTCATCGAGTGTGCCAGGCTTCTGAGATTTTTGCTCACAACTAGCTGAACTTTCTTGACAGGTAGCTTTCATTCTAGTGGTAGAACTACTCGTTGGAGTACACATTTCCTGGATACCCACTGACTGTAAATTAACACCTTCCAAATAAGTAGCGGTCTTGAAGGAGTCCATCTTCTCCTTGCCTTTCTCTCCCAGAGTTTCATTTTTAGTTGAGCTTAACATGTTTTCATTGGGCTGAGGTCTGAGCTGTACACTTTCTTTCCCACTTGCAGTACAGGATGCCATCATAGTCTTCTCTAGTCCCTTACAGCTCACAAGTCTGGGAGAAAACAAATGACACAAAGATTGACACAATGATACAAAGATTACAAAAACAACTAAAAAAACAGTAAAAATGAAATAAAATACTGTCAATCACTATCTGCTCCTAGATGGGGCGGTATGGTGGCTCTGTGGCTAAGGATCTGTGCCTGTGGCTGGAAGGTTGCTGGTTCGTATCCTGCGGCCGGCAGAGGAATCCTACTCTTCTGGGCCCCTGAGCAAGGCCCTTAACCCCAACTGCTCTAGGGGTGTCGTATAAATGGCTGACCCTGCAGAGTGACCCCAAGCTTCACTCCCTGTCTGTGTGTCTCATGGAGAGCAGTTGGGATAGGTATGCAAAAAGACAAATTCCTAATCCAAGAAACTATATATGGCCAATAATGTGATCTTATCTTACAGCTGCAATTGATGCCAAAAATACTAAGGTGTAATCAGAAAAATACCAAAAAACAATCTTAATGACAAGGAGTACATTACCTGAGGTAGGGAATGACCTTTATACAACAAGTAAAAAAAATAAATCTCACTGAGGTTTAGATTTTTTTAAGGATATCTAAAAATAGCCACTAGTGAGGCTGAAGAATTGGTGAAGGGAAGGTATATTTCCCTGGATATATACACAGATGTTAATACCACTAACAAAAAGAGTAAGTTACACAATGCACTTTATGAAACTCACAATGTGGAATTTCAAACATAACTGAAATAGATACAGTACAGGGCTTTATGTTGTTGTGTTTCCCCCACTTAATAAAATTAGCACACATTAAAAATGCTTTCCTCAGCCAATCGTGATCGTTCAGTATCCGAGTAGCAGCATAGAGCAATCCCTGAGGTACTGGAGTCATTAAGGGAAGGTTTTGGTTTTAAATCCCATTTAGGACAATGCTGTTCTAGACTGGAGCAAGGTATGTCACTCAAAATTGCTTCTGTAAAACACCCAGCTGTATAAACGGGTGCAAATACAAGTGGCTTCAGATAAAAACATGATCATCTAAAACTTCTTAAGGAGCTCAGAATTTTGACCTCAAACACCTGGCTGGAAGCCTGTTCCAGATACCGACACATTCTTGAATATTTTGCATTTTGTTTTCTTGGTCCTGAACAAATTCCCTTAAAAGTTACAACTGTGGCCCTGAGTCCTTTTTTTCACTAATTAATGTGAAGTGAAGTGAGCTGACTCTATGAAGGTTTTTACCTCTATATTTTATTACTTGTATAGCAAAATCCAAAAAAGACACTGATTTCAGTCAAAGCTTTCATTATGAATAAGAAGAAGTTGTTAAACTCATGGAATTTATTATTTTTCCTTCAAGAAAATCACATTAAAACATACATTTAAAAATTGCTTACTTTTCTGTGTCCATTGTCACGTCCTTTATTCTAACAGGGTAAGCATGAGCAATTGTCTGCTTATCTGCATTAATAAAAGAATAACAGCTGTTTTAAATCATGTATATGTTGCATTTTACTGTCAAGCAACAATTATATATATATACACATGTAAACAAACCATTAACAGAAGATAAAATATAATACCATGAGCAGTGGTATGACAAAACTCAAGCCATTAGGATAATGGATAGTCTGTTTTTCATATGAATTGTTAACAAATTGGACTGGGACCTTCATACTGTCTGATTTCTAAAGAACAGTCCAATGTCTACAAAGCTAATTCTTCTTACAAAGCTTGCTGCAAAGCTACGCTGGAAAAAGATGTTTCATTTCATGCACCTAGAATTCCACTCCACTCAGTTCAATACTTACTTCTAATGATCATGTACATGTTACTGAACTTAAAGTTTGGTGCTTCATACAGTACTGTGCTACGAAATTCCTCTTAGCAGTCTGCTTTATTCTGGGAGATATATACTGAATGTAAAATCCGTTAAATGCAACATTTATCCCTCCATTCATTTTTTAATCATTTTATCCACTGTATGGCAGTGGGGGAGCCAGAACCCATCCCACCAAGTAACAGGCGCAAAGCCTGATACACCCTGGCCGGCACACCAGTCCACCGCAGGGCACACACAATCACAGCAGGGCCGATTTCCCCAGGAGCCAACAAACCTACCAGTATGTTTATAAATACAACACGGAAACACAGGGCCCCAGTGCCGTGAGGCAACAATGCTAACCATTGCGCCAAACTGTAATTTTTACCTTAACACAATCTGTTCATATTTAATGACAGATATTTATGGAATCTGGTCATCTATTCAAATAAAACAGATGAATAAAGTTAAAAAAAAACAGAACACAATTTACTCAATTTGTTCCTTGAAATATTTGAAAGACATTTGTGAGACAGGTAGCGTTCTATATACAATTACTAACATGTTGTAAATATTTACAAACAGCTGTCAAAGTAATTGGATTTTCAAGTCCAATAAAAAGTGTACTTATTTCAACTCAAAAGAACCTCTGTTGTTCTGCCATTTGTCTGTTATGCCTAATGGTTCAGTGCTCAAATGTTATTCCAAGTAACATTCAATACATTCCTTATCAGACACATTTGCCCTTCGTTTTGTAACATCTACCTAACTCCGTCACAACTGAGTTAGATCTTAAGATACACTTCAGCTAAAATAAGACATGCAAATGAAAGGGTTTTGTCAAACTTTCGATTTCTTTGGCAGGCGGCTGATGGCCGTGTGCTACGGAACAGAGGAAAAAGAACAATCAAAGACCTCTTATTTGCTGGCCAGACGAGGAAGGGCCTAGGGTAATCTCTTTGTTCAATATCCGTCTGGCTGTGAGCAGCGTGGTCGGTTTAGTAGAAGTGGAGGTGATGTTAACTTCCAGCCTCAGTCTCTTTCTTGAGGGCTCACAGTCAGACAATGTGGTCATGCTTAAGAAGAGAAAGAAATAAGGTTATATAGGGAAATGGAGAAAACGCACAATTCGTAAAATAAAGCGTATTAAACTGAACAGTCTCCGCCTCCTCTAGTGTTGCTCCTGCCTAGTGCGACTTTATAGGGTTTACGACAGAAACTGGAATTCAAATAATGTGTAGAACAGCGCGACCTAAACGGGTTTTACCAGTTAAGACAACCGGTTATGATTTAAACATAAAAAATCCCTTATTAAAAGCTGTACTTACAATAGGAATTTAGTTAGAAGCGTGACGTCCTTTTGGCAGTACGTCCTATGAGACTTAAAAGAACAACAACGGACACCCGCTTTTCTCCATCTTTGTATGTAGCCCAGTACTGTTTTTGTAGCCATACGCAAAATACATACAGTAGTTTCCTAGATTTTCAAATCTTGCATCTTGCTACAGATATATATTGTAGGCATTATACTGTCAATTCAATTTTAAGAAAAAATATATACAAAAAGCACCTGGAAGACAATGCTACAGATGTGAAATCCCCTACACAGCGTACATATATGTCAATCTAATTTCGAACTTCTTAAAATATTCAGTATTTTGGTACTCAATACTACAACCCCCTTTCCACAACAACTTTACTTAACGGCAAGGGTGTGCAGACCTATCATACTCCGAGATTTCGTAAAGGGGCGGACTCAAAAACGGATCTCCTAGCAACGTTGTCGAAAATGAATTTAATGTCGTGCTGATTACTGAGACGTAAGTGACGGCAGTGTTCGGACAGTACAGTTCCGCTGATTCAGTCAGCCCGGGCAAGACGGTTCTGCGGAAGTTTTAAATGACTGGAATTACTGTATGAACAGAACATTCGGAATCTCAGTGCAAGTTTTTCTATTCCGAAGTATATATACTTTTTGTATCCTGACATTTATACTCTTTCCCCAAAACGGTCATTATTTTGAAGTTATTTGCTAGATTTCACATGTTGTAAAATCATTTATGACATTCATTTGCGAAGTGGGTCTCCTTCTGTACATGCAGGGCTGCAAGATCTCAGGGTGGGGTGAAATGCTGGTGACCGTTAGGGCTGCTGCCTCACACACAGCAAAACTGACCTGGTACCTACTGTACCTGCTGTGCAGTTCGCATGGTCTTCTCGTGATCTCATGAGGGTTTCCTGCCACAGTCCGAGGACAATCTAGACAGCGTTACTTCGACATCTCGAGATCGACTCCTACAGTATGTGTGCATGAGCCCTGCAACAAATCCAGGCCTTGCACTTGTGGTCTTAGAGGTTAGACTCTAGCCAACACTGACATCTCACTGGACTAAGTAGCTATTAAAAGTGAGTGAGGTACATGGAAAAGGGGAAACGCTGCACCCACCCTTGAAGTCCAGTACCCACTGGGTGATGTATGGCAATCATTATGCACCAGCAATCCTACTATACAACTGTTTAGACAGAAGTGAGAAACTGCACCAGACAGAAGAATGTTGGTCCTCAACATTTCAGCCCTTTAGCCTTTTCATGAAGATTGAAACACACTTCACACATTCAATTAGGTCTTCATGACAAATTATCACCAATCTTTTTAATTTGAGAAAATAAGGGTTCACAGTTTATTGCCATGCAATGAAACTGGGAACAAGTACTAGCAAATCATTTAATTATTTTCTATGTGTTACTGTATCTTTACTCAATTGCTACACTGATCTTTTTAGTTTAATCCATTTAATTATGGATTAAATAATAAAGATGCAGTAGAACATAAACCTGCAATGGAGCAGGCTGCTAGAGCTGCATGTTAAGTAGAACTTCTCTACATACTCATACTAATCTTTGATCATTTCAGTTTATGGCATTTTATTAGTCGTCTCCTGTTCCCAATTGTTTAAAAGTTTGTCTTGGTCATTTCCTGCACATCTACATGACGGAGTGTTTCGAGTCCACACATGTTTTAGGATTAAACTGCAAATTCCAACAACCTACAGTAGTTAATGCATTTGTAAGAATAAGGTGTGTCCCCTGAATACAGTCCACAAATGTGTGCATCTTACACTCATGATGAATCTCTTACCTCCAGGACAAACTTTATACAGTATCTCAAAACTATGAATGTCTTTTTTTCCAAGTCAATAGAACATTTTGATTGTCTGGTACTGTACCGTGTTTGGCAATATCAGAAGTAACCATACGTTTCAATTCAGTCTTATTGTAGCAATAGAATCTTCTTGCATGGTTCACCCTTATGCTCCAATGAATGTTAAAATGTAATTCACATTTGATTTTTTTTTAAAAAACACTTTTACTTTAGGGACATTTATGCGAAGATCTCAGTTTCTCCATTGAAATGCAATTCCAATACCCAGACTACAAGAAATTATATAAAATAATGGATCAGAAAAGCAATGTAATAAATTGTTCCTTTATTAAATTGCACATATTTAACATCTTCCCTTTTAAAATCATCATAACGTATAAAGAGTATATGGTTTAACAAATCCATACATAGACAAGTCTTACAATTTATCCATATACTGTGTATGACAAGTGTGATACATATGAAACCTATAACCTTGATTTTTGAAGGGTGTGAGTAGCCACTATTTTGTAATTTATTTTTTAAAAATCTGATTAGAATCTTAAAGACACCAGCTTCAGAAATGTTGTGCTTCTCAAAGACTTAACAGTTCATTCCTTCCCTTCCATTGTCTGATTATATAGTATGCATCTGTGGCAGTGAAATACCCACATTTTACTATTTTGTAGCTATTACAAGGTCCTAAAAGACAACACCAGACATTCAGAAGACAGCTTTTCATTAGTGGAACCAGTACATCATATGGTAAATTAACCGCAAACTGTTAAAGTGCAACATAAAAAGTGACTATTATATTTTTGTGTCATTTAATGTGAAGGAAAAGAAAGTGAAAAACCTTATACAATGGTCAATTACAGTGATTTAACTGAATTGCTTCTCAAAAATTATAGCTACAAAAGTTAAAACAAGCATTAAGTAACCCTGTAAATACACAGAAACAGGCCACAAAATGCCACAGTCTGCAGTCCACAGAAGCCCAATAGTGCAGCCAAGCATTTCATCTTCCATTGTGGACCCTTTTGATGGTTCAAATGGAACAGATTCCTCTTTTGCCCTTTATGAAAGAGGCTTCACAATTTTCATTGAGATGTAGTTCTGAAAAAAAAGGGGGCAGAGTGGAAAAATGTTAAAAGGAGAACAAATTTCATGACGTCACACACACCGTTTTTAACAAGCAGCAGAAATTACTTTTCTTCCCAGTGTAAAAGTGTCTGCTTCAAAGGACTAAAGGTTAACAGCGGTTTTCCAGACATGACCTCAGGTCAGACGTCTGGATACTGCTGTGTAGCAGACTCAGCCTCTCCAGGGTGCATTGGGCCAGATCAGACGAGCTAGTACAGTAAATGGACAGTCCTGGACATGTGATGAGCAGAAAGGTATCTTTGAAAGTCATATGATGCTTTGTCTGGCATTATTCTTTAGTGGATGTAATAAAGATTATGAATTTGGTTCCATCTTCCCCACCAAGAACCTGTACTTGGAAAGATATATTGGTCATCCCTTCAGCTTTGTGAAATTCTGACAAATTCCAATACTGAAGTAACAATTCATATACAGTATATCGTGAAGGTTTGGCTTTTGTGGAATCATGTTCTATTAAGATATCACTAAGCAGAGATCTTAAGAATAACGTTTTTTTTCAATCTGTGTAATAAGGACTAAAAATGTGACCGACAGGACTGATGCACTGCTACCAGTGAAACTCATTTAATTTTCCTGTGATGGAAATCGTGTTGGAAGAGGAAATGTAATCAAACAAATTTAAGCAAATGTTTTCTGCATTCAAGCCCTCTCTACTCATAGGGGGAAAATATTCAGTTTTAAATGAAAAGGGATTGGAAACAAAGATGGAGACTGACCACCCCTCATTTTATCCTGCCATCTTACCCATTGAGGATGTACGACTTCTTTTGCACACGGTTAAGGCACATGCTGCCCACATGGCGGAAATATTAAAGCCAAATTTTTAACTAGCCCACTATGAGATGGAATCAATCAGGCTTTGGGTAGAGAAGTAAACAGGATGGCAAAGTTGGAGGTGCAATCAGGTGCATGGAAACCAATAAAGAGTTATGATAGAAAAATATATATATCGACATTGTGGTTTCCGATCACAATTTACCTTCCAGGTGACTACGTGACAATTTCTGATTCTTAGATCTTAAATTTTCTAATTTTGTTTGCTGCTCCTCAAATTGCTAATCTTGATTGGATGGGGAAAAACTGATTTCAGTCATCATCAAGCCACTTGTTTCTAGTCAGGAATCAGGCAAGAAGCATAGAGCACAGGCATCCAGGGATTTCACATGTACATGGAAATTCAAAGTCCCCAATTAACCTTGCCAGCCCACCTTAAACGTCTGAAGGAACTGATGCACCAGGAAAAATAATCCATGTAGATATGAGGATAACAAAGTCCACACAGAAGTCACCCCAAGCAATCAAACCCCCAAAATACATGTAATCACCGCTGTGCACGAAAGCCAAGCTGGCACTTACCGGCAATGAATACAGGAGTATTCCAAGGAATAGCAGCACAATTAAAAGAATAATGATTCCAATGAAGATCCACTTAAATCTGCGCCACACTATGAACTTCATGGTCTTGCACGGATTTGTGAACCAGAAGAAGGATGTTTCAGGGCGACTATTACAAAAAAAAAAAAAGAAAGTACATTTTAATGGGATATCGCTTCCAGGCGAGTGGTGGGATTATAAAACAGGATGAACCCATGAATCCGTCTTACTTCGGAGGATCAAGCTTCGGGTTCATGTTCGGCTCTTCCCTCCCCTTCCCAGCTGGCCTTTCCTCAGCCTCCTTCTCAGCCAGGATTTCCAGGGTCATTTCAACCTTACCCTGAGAACAAAAGCACACCAGACAACACCATGATGACATGGATGCTCAGAGTCTACAAATCATTTAATCTCGTAACTAGACCTCCATGCAGATTAACATCAGTCATCAACAGGGGGGTGCTGTGACAGTCACAGGCTAGTACACTGTGTGGCTGTCAATGGAATTAAAACATTTGTGATGTATGCTTTGCATCAGGGGAGAGAAGATGTCTAATGAGATTTTGTCCTATTGCTCTCTTAGAGCCTGGACAAGAATGGGCCTTGTCATAGGTCGAGTCCTAGATGCTATGCAATGGGACTCAAGTGAAATAGGATATCAAAGCGGGTGGAGTGGTGGCTCTGTGGCAAAGGATCTGCGCCTGTGGGTGGAAGGTTGCCAGTTCAAATCCTGCAGCCAGCAGAGGAATCCTACTCCATTGGGCCCCTGACCTGAACTGCTCCAGGGGCGCTGCACAATGGCTGACCCTGCGCTCTGACCCCAAGTTTCTCTCCCTGTCTGTGTGTCTCATGGAGAGCAAGCTGGGGTTTGCGAAAAGACAAATTCCTAATGCAAGAAATTGTAAAGGGTTAATAAAGTAATGTTATTATTATTATATCAACAGCACAACTGTGACATTTTCATCCGGTGAGAAAACTTGTTAGACAAGCAGAACAAGGATGTGTGCTGTCCTGCTAGAATAGTGTCGCATCAGGTTGAGCCTGCAGGAGGGGCAGCTAGTGATTGACTAACATTCCATGGTACAGTCAGGTTCCCAGGGACGAGACGCTCCTGCTCAGGCTAGCACACTTGGATCTCCCCACTGATTGGTGTCTTGCACACAACAGCTAGCATACTGTTCTCCATGCCTCCACTGTGAGTAAGCAATCCCATCTGAGGTCTCTCAAACAAAGGCATTGTGGGGATTATTAGTTCCTTTCAATGTTGTTCTCTCTTCCTCACCAGCCTTGACTTCCAACAGGTTATATGGTCTCTTCGCCCAATCAACACTCACTCTAATGAGATGATTTAGTGCTTATGCAGCCATCACTGGAGTGAAAAAAGTACTGCAGTGCTTTCAGAATTGACAACATTGTCCCAGGCCTTCTCTACCAGCAAGATATCAGTCTCATTTCCTGAGCAAACAAACCCCAGTGTGTTGGATAACACATAAGGTGTCATACTTACACCAAGCACTTTTTTCCCATTTTCCTCCGTCATGCAAGGCCACCAGCCCCTCACAGATTTCTGATCGAAGAGCGAACAAGCATGTAGCGCTTTGGGCGGAGTTGAGCCTCCGATTTCTGGGATCATATTCAAGCTGCATTTCTCTGGAGTTTTGGCAGGAGATATTAAGCGATGCAAATCCAGTTCCACAGTACCTATTATCACAGGAGAAAAAAAAACATTTTCCTCTCAAAAGAGCAAAATGCCTAATCTGTCCGTTTAACGCACGGCAAGAAGTAAGAGTATATTTGGGAGTCAGACAAATTCACTATTCACATCAAAATATAACAAGACAAAGGTAAGAATTCAGAACTGCTCACCCAAGTAGTCATCTAGTGAGAATTTATCATTGTCCCATATCTGGATAATTAACTTGGGTGGTGTCCTGAACTCAGTCTTGTCAAGACTCCAGAAATGCTCCTGATTAAAAGAAAGAGAAGATAATAAGAGTACTCCGATTTCCTGGGATAAGTTTTGAGATTTAGATGAATTTTGCAAAAAGAATGCAACACATCTATTGGTACAGATTTTAGAAGGTGAAAATTATAATGGTTTTAATTTGTAGATTAACTCTATTTGTTTTTAAATTTACTTCCAGTCACCTTTCTGCACAAACCAAAAGCAGAGTACAGGCGGGTGCTCCACAAACTCACCTTTCTGGAAACAAGACAGAGCTGCTCAGCGGGCAGATATTTGAAGTCATACACAAATCTCCAGTTGAAATTACCATCCCCATCCAGGGATCGGTAGTGGACATCAGTCTTCTGCTTACCCTCCTCCATGCCCGGCATCCACCTGAAGAAGAATAAGAAGTTTACCTAGGGTTTAAAATCGATTACATAGGACACCCTGGGCACTTAATCAGGTTATTGAATTTTTACAGAACTGGACTAAATATATTTTATTCCTTCATATAATAGCATAAGGAAATTCACAAACACCACTGACCACAGCAGGTTGTGTAAAACCCCTTATTTTTTCCAATTAAATGTTTCCTGAATTTAAGCAGCTCAATTAACTGAAGTGAATATTCCATGAGGCATTAATATTGATTTAAGATTAGAGCATTTCCAGATGCTTCTCTTTGAGAAAGGATGAGTGGTAAATGTGTGAAAAGAAGTGCACCAGTTGGTTTTCTTTAGTCTTGGATTCCCTTACCCTTTCACGTAGATGTCACTCATGTGTTCTCCAGTGATGCTGGTCTCATCCAAAGTGACATCAGTGGTGTTCCAAATGATGACACGCAGAACATACCTTTGAGGAAGAAAAAAAATGGAAATTTGGTTTATCTATGTGCAGAAAAATTGCAAAAAAAATTGGGGAACTCAAAAGGAGTTTGTACTTCTTAGCTTTGCGAGGAGTGACATCAACAGGGGGTCCAGGGAGTCCCAAGCTTTTAGGGAACACATCAACCCACATCTGAAGCTTCCCCTAAACGAAGAGGGGGGGGGGAAAAATCACATTAAATGGAATCTTAAACCCCAAAAGGCTGTTGAAATTCTGAGAAAAGAGCCGGTGCCCCGACGCACAAGCCCTGCGGACCTGGGACAGAGTGGGCTGGAAGCTGCTGTATAGGGTCCTGGTCTCCACATGTTCAGGCACCAGGCCTTGAGTTCTGAGCACGTGCAGAGCCAGCCTCTCAGCAGGTAGGCCCAGGTGCTGGTGGATCATTTTGTTGGCCTCTGTACAAAGAGCAAAAACCCAAAGAAATCACCTTAAAAATTAACATTTTAAGATGACAAACGAGGGCAAATGCTTCCTTTGGACATTCTCAAATTCCTGCATGTATTTTTTCTAGATTTTAATCAGTGATATAAGGGACTGTACTTCAAAACTACATTCTAGAAGAGCAGTGAAATGTATTTGGATTGAATAAATTTCTACTGCCAAAATATAAAATTTGGACTGAGAAAACACATCATCACGTTGTCAAGGTCTGTTTTTATTTGCTCAGAAGTTAAGATTTGTCACTTTTTTGTTGCTCAACCTACCTTAATTTGATGAAGAAAAACTGAACATGAGGTTCATTAGGACCTAAAATAGTCACTAAATAAATGTTTTTGATAATTGCATAATCAATTAAAATCAAAAAGTTGTCTAAACACACTCATGCACACTGGGCACAGAAACAGTACAGTGAATCTCTAAAGAGGTTCAAATGCTGAAACAGAAAACTGAGAAACAGTTTAAGGTGAGTGACTCTCACAGGCGTGTAGACGAAAGGGGAGAACTTACCAAAGTCTGCCAGGTTGTACTCGCGCCCTCCAAAAGTCAAGGAGGTGCCGTTATCCAAGGTCACGTGGGGAGGGATGCCCTTCAGCCTGGCGAGATTCTGCAGAATCTGAGAGGGCTTCAGCTGATCCCGCCACTGGTTGACGCCAGAACTGCAGAGGAATGCGGATGCCAGCATTAAAACCTTCAAATCGGGTCTTTCAGTACAAAGTACTACAAAGTGAAGAAGTACGCACACACAGTACGACTGCGGCAATCCACAATGGGCACTGAACCGTGACAGGAACCGATTCTCCAGATCAATTACCGTCTCCCCAACCTTCTCGTCGCGGGTCAGCATGTCATAGTCGTAAATGGAGATTTTCAGGTCTTTGTCTTGAGGAATGAAGCAGGTCATTTCAAACATTCTGCAGGAAAAACAAGAGTTTTCAATTGCATATATTTATGAAGTTATCTGTATTTATCAATTAATAACTGTCCCTGCAAGTGTGCTATTCATCCATGAGCTCTACTGCTCTGGAGTATGCACTTTCCCTGACTTGTCAAACTGGAGTTTTAGCTATTTTTTCCTAAAACTTTTCCTTTATGCTGGTGTTATAATAGCACAGGGCAGCTTGTGCCAATACAATTTCTGTAGTGCAGTTCCATTACAAATCAGATATTAGCAAAAAAACTACAATTCTGTTAAGTCAGGCTGCCCGATTCCAGTCCTGATTCATTCCAGCTTAGTTTTTAAGAATCTACTTGAACCAATTAGCCTAATTTGATCCATTTTACAGACTTTCCCAGCTCTTCACGTGCTTCTGCTTTTAAGAAACCTAGAAAGCACGCAGTACAGTAGCCATTCAGGGCTGGCACCAGGCTGACTTGAGCCTTAGAACTCAACTCAGCAGTTCTACTGAAGTACGAAAACAGAAACTCAGCAAGCTCATCTATTGATTACAAGCCACTTCTGAAACTAAATTCCACAAATGGAGGTTTGATTTCTTGCATTTACCTTCCAAATATGGGATTTGTTGTATTTGGCCTATAGTTATCCCGGTCTTCAATCGTCTTCTTACCCAAACTGATCTTTATATAAGGATCACACTGTAAATGTAGAACAGATTTAGACATGCATCGCCAAGAGAAGCAAATAAACTACTTTGCTATTTGACAGATCAACATCCCCAACACTCTGATTCTGGATTTAGTTGCTATTACAGGTTATTAAGTATTCTTAAAGCTAACTAAGACAGGAGTACTTCTGAATGTAATCACAGTTCTTAGAACATATTTCTTTGTCCATATGCAAGAGCTAAGTCATAGCAACACGTCCATTTCAAAACTACAAGGAATAATTTAGCAGGGACTGACAACGGACTAGAAGAGGGTGAATTGTTAAAGAGATTTTGGCCAGCAAACAAGAGGTTCGGCTGAAATGACCCGAATCAGCCCCTTTGCGCATCCTGGAGTGCAGAAGACTGACCATGCCATTGTTGTCTTTGGGCTGCAGGTCGATTCCACGGATGATGTAAATCCTGACCAAGCATTCCTGCGGCCCGCTGTCCGGCAGCTCTCGGAATTGACGAGGTGGAGCTGGGACGCCAGGGTCATCTGACAGGGGGTACACTCGGAAAGAGCCCTGGGAGACAGGAGAGGCAGAAAGCACACAGCTAAGACCTACCAAAATACTAGAAGAAAATCATTACAGGAACCACAACTTTTATTTCATACTCAGTTACCACTAGATGGCAGTGATGTTCTTTAGGAATGAAAGCCAAGTACTTTTTTTCCTCCCAAGATCTTACCCAGAATTTTTGTGCATCTCCACCTTAATACAGTAGGTTCCCCAATAAGTACTAAGAGTTGGAGCAGACTTTTCCCCCATCTTCTGTCTTCCACTTTATAGGAACACAAATGCTTGATTCCACAAGCACATTCAGCATTATCCAACCTCTACCAATTTCAAAAAAAAAAATATCACATTGATTAATTGCAGTATGCACTTAACCACTTATGCAAGTCCTCAAACCTTGAATTCTCCCACCACTGTAGGGTCTTCATCATCTTCATCGGTTTTTCCCCTCTGCAGCTTAAAGGTGCTACAGAAGTCAGTCAGTCCTCGATATTCTGGAATGTCCTCAAGTTCATCATCATAGACCTAAAAAAAGGAAACTGATTATTAGACTGTCACATGTCAAATACAGTTCTGAGTGACACATATACTGTATTACACTAGTGAGTATTATATGGGGCTGAGCTTATAAGTAGGCATCTATGTAAATCACCAAATTCCTTTTGCACAGATAACCCTGCACTGTAGTAAAATAATGTTGAAAAGCTAAAGGAAAAACATTACAGCCAGCGCTGCAGTGGGACTAAAACTAACCTTTAGGCTGTCGTAGCCTTTCTGAAGGTAAGGACCACACTTCTCATGTTCTCCAATAGAAGAATAAAACTTGCTCCACCAGTCAACTGTTTCTTTCTCCTAAAAGGATGGAACGAGGTGATAAAGCACAATTAGTTTAATAATAAATGACCACCATGTTTAAAAACCACACAGGGAATAAAATGCAAGAGCAAATACAAAACCACTGTAACATTATGATGTGAAAAAATACACAGATGCACAAAAAAAATCATGCAATGTTTTTTCTGAACTCGTGACATTGTAGTCCTAGTACCGCATATCTCACTTTGTCCTGCTGGGTCAGAAAACCTGCTGCCTCGGAGGAGTAGGTTGGTGTAAGACTGAGCAGGAAGGTTTCAATTTGTGTTCTTGTTTTGAGGTGGGGAGGGATTTCTTTTAATACTCTTCCACAGTCCCTCTGGTTGTTGAAAAGTACTTCTTCCGCCCACACCCATCTGAGATTTAACATTTTTCTATTTATGCATGCTGAAGGATTTTTACAGTACGTTTAAGTCTATAGGACCTCTTACCTTTTCTGCATGCTGATGATGCAAAGGCAACAGGAAATTCCAAAATTGGGAAAGAGAAAACAACAAAATAAACAAATCAGTTCCAATACCACAAGACAAGACTGTCAATTTAAATGAAGTACAAAGAACTCTTCACCGATTTGGTTTGATTTCTTGCACTTATCTTCCAAATAAAAAGATGCAAAAGGTGACCAAATGCATCCTTAAACTGCATTAAATAAAAAGGTCTCATTGCAAGGTACATCTGTGGGTCTCTTCCTGCTAAATACAAAAAGTATCCAAGTATCCAAAAAATGATGACCAATTACCATTTAATGCAGTGTTATATTCTATTTATTACATACCTTCTTAAAGTACAGTATTCTGCCTAATTCAATGAAGACATTTATTGCAGTAAACTAACTACGCAGTGAGTAACAAGCACCAATTTGTAGAGGTACACTGGTTAAGATTTGACTGGTCTAAATCCTGTTCTTCAAGTCACTTTCAGTCTCTAATGCAATGTGAGCAGAATCTGTTGTGATTATGACAAACTACATCCATATTAGTAATACAAGATTATAATATTTAGAAACTTTGCTTTTTATTAATAACTTTTACTTGTTAGGTGCTTTACAAATAAAATATATTAAAGAGTTCAATTTGAAAGAAATGCTAAGTGAAAGGCTTATTTAAAATTACTCTCTTTCCTGGTAGCAGACTATAAGTAATTTCCCTATGGCTACTGTATCAAACAGGAGGTATGTAATTAAGTTTGTGAGCTGGTCCCAAACTCTTTCGATAGAATACCTTAATGTGGTGTTAGTACAGGAAGAGTGTTAATCAAAATCTTTATTTTGCTGTTAGGGTTTGCCTTTATACTGCTCTTACACACCAGAACCCCAACTGCTCACATTAAATTCTATGTATTTAAAACTCTTTAAACCTGGTCAGTTATTTCCATGTGGTTTTCAAAGCAGGTCTTTAAAATGTATAAAGCACCCAGTTTTCCATTTAATATATCAATATCCAGTGTAGCTCAGTTTTCACTCCCCAGCAGGATAAAAAACCCTCATACAGCAAAATGAATTCCAACCTTTTATAATAATGAAGAACCATTGCAGTTGAATCCCAGATCACTGTGATATTACCCCTGTGCTTCAGCATCATCTTACCACTGTATCATTCGCCCTATATGTGGTAGGTCTGGTGTGGGAGATTTTGGAGAGATTCATAAAAGTGCAGTTTGGAAAGGTAGTGTATGAAGTCCAAGTCAGCATTTGTATCTTTTTTGGTAGTTGATTTCTTATATATCTACAAGGTTTCAAATGCAGAGATTTTATGTACTAACAGGAAAGATCTCTGTTCCCTATCCCACAGCTCATTTGGAGATATTCTGTACAAGTTATAGAGGCGCCCATTACCAAAAACTCAAAATTGACTTCCAATCAACTGAAAGAGATTTTAAAATTGTCCTGAGGGTGTAAGCATTTTGCTGGATGTTATTTAAAACACTTGCATTTACAGTGAACACCACCTCTCCACATATGTAAATAAACCTTAATGGGAATGTGTCCATTAACAGACTGAGAATTATCATTTGAAACCCAGATATATAAAAGTATTTTCTAAAATATACCAGAAAGCCAAAATGTGCTGCAAAGGCAAAATTTTGCAGGTCTATGCATTGGACATTGAACATCATACTCACTTTCACAGCATCTTTCAATCCAAAATCCCTCTACAGAAAAAAAATCAGAAGAGAAAAGCTTTGTAACAGGAAACACCTAAAACCCAGCTGGGATACCGTCCAGGTTCTTTTATTGACCATACATACAAGACGTGCGGTTGTTGTGGCCATTTTGTTGACAGCAGCTGACATACTGTACACAAACTGCAATGTAGAATGTAAACTGTGAGAGGTAACTTAAATCCTATGGGGGGGAAAACATTACAATGGATAAGGAAACTTAGAAAAGAAAAGCTCTTCTGGAGTTCATATTCCTTCCGTTCATGAAAAAAGCCAATTTTCTATCACAAATATTGACCTTCTTATAAGGTTAACCCTTGAATGGCAGTATTTAGTAATACTTTACCTCAAAATAACCAATTTAATTTCACTGCTGTTCCATCAATATCTCCAGGCCTTTTCAGTAGGAAACATATCGTAAAAAAATAATGCACTGTTAAATGAGTAAATTAAGTAAAGTTGCTCTACCTGGGCTTCCAGCAGTGGCCTCTTGTCCTCGATGTCAATGATTACATCACGAGGGGCAGACATGAGAGCCACTGGAAAACAAGTGTTTGCCAAACATCATGGAGATGTGCATGAAGACCAGGATAGAATATCCACAGTTGGGCACTCAGGTCAAGCAGCTCACTAGCAGTGACCTCTGCGCAGACCAGAGACACTAAATCCACAAGAACCGCAGAAAACCTGAGAGTTTTATTAAGTTCTACAGTTTTGTATAAGAGCTATAAGAAATTATTTAATAGAGAAAGAGCACAGTACAAAAAAAGACGAGTAGGTGGCTTTGTAAAAAAAACTAGAATCTATGTAAAAAAACATTTTCAGGCATGTCTGTCAAAATTCTGTACCTTTTGAGGTCATTGCGAGCTCTGGCTTGGCGGTGTAGGGGTCGCAGCGGAACTCTTCCAGAGTACTAATGGTACACTGTCCCACAACCGGCTTCCGGCCAAACGGCCGATGGTCAATCACTTTAAGAATTATGGGTGGTGTGTACATTTCTTCTTTCGGTAGAAGCTGCAAAGTAGGAGATGGTACAACTTAAAAGGCATCTAAAAAATTAGAACCTGAACCTCCCATTTAACTGAAGTTGTCTGAACAGGCACTGTAGCTGCGTCAGCATGCGCTGGCTGCAAGGGAACAGGTGAAGGTTTATTCCGTGCTGAAAGGACATCAGCTGATGAATAGAGAGGATACAGAAGGAGATTTTAGCTTTCCACACCTCTCCTCTTGTTCTCCCTAAGGTTAGATACTCCCTGGCCCTTCTTACCTACTCTGTCTTTTGTTTTCCTACGACTTATTTGCTACTTTCCCTTACTCCTTCACAGCTGAAGAAGGTCCACAGTCGAAATGTTTCTTTTCCTTAGCTTTCAGCACAAATGAACCTTTACCTATTCCCTTCCATATACTGGGGTATAATTGCATACAATGCATCTACAGCACAATTGCTTTTTACAATTACTTTTTGTCTGGATGACGTAATAAATAAATCTCAAGGTTACTGCTGCTGAAGTTATAGGTAATAATGCATTCCCTCGTCTGGAGTTGATATAAAATCCAGCCACAAGATCCTCAGGACAGATATCGCCAAAAAATATTTTCCTTCACAAGCATGCTTAGTGGTGTATGGTGCGTACCACTTTCAGGAAGAGGAGTGATCCAGGGAAGTTGGGGTTCTTCTTGATGTTCTTGATGACCGCCGACTGCACGATCTCCCCACCACACTCCACGACGAGGCTCGGCGAGGTCACGGCAGCGAGCTGGTACGTCTTCATGTTGCGCAAACCCCAGGCCAGGATCTAATCAGGCCGCCAAAAAACAAACAACGCAGCACGACTTGGTGACAGTTTCAGTGGAGATGGGAGTTGAAGTGAACTGAATAGGTGAATATACAGTAGCTCTTGGGAACGATGGAGCAGAGCTGGAGCGCCTCACCTCAATGGCTGTTAACTGCACCACCGGGCGGATGCCTTGGGGTACCATGTACAGCTTCTCTCCCCTTTTGGGTGGAACGATGGGTAGATCCGACTCAGTTCCCTGTTTAATATTAAATAATAACAAACTACTTTTAGACAGCTCCTCAAAATGGCTTCTCAAAGCACAACAAAAAATACACATTGAGAGGAGAGGAGATCGTAGATAGAGGTATGGAATACAGCAGGAAAGCAAGGGGCACACAGAACTAGTTACTGTAAGTAAAAGCCCTTCTACAAAAAAGGGCTTTCATCTAGATTTGAAAGAGCTCAGGGAATACGACTCACTGATATCCTTAGAAAAATAGTTCCAGAGCTCTGGGGCATAGCAAGAGAAGGCCCTATGTCAACCATAGTGTAGACAGGTGGGGAGTAGGATGACAATAACTGTGACAGGTAGTGAGGTACTGTGGTACCAAACCATGCAGACCCTTACAGGTGAGCATAAGGATTTTGAAGTCGACACAAAAGATGACAAGATGACAGTGCAAGCACTCCAGAATAGGAGTAATGGGATCACTTGCGCTAGACCTGGTCCGGATTCTGGCTGCCAAATTGTGGACAAACTGTAGTGGACTGTATGTGGATTTAGCCAGCAAGTAGGTTACAGTAGCAAATTTGAGAAAAGATTAATGTAACGACCAGCTTTTCACAACAGTTAGTGACAACATAGGATGTAGTCAGGCAATATTTCCGAGGTGAAAGAATGATGTTTTGACAATATGTTGCACATGCGAGTCAAATGTCAAGGCTGGATCAAATATTACCCCCAAGTTCTTTAATTTTGATTGAAACTGAAGCATAGTACCATTCACCGCTAGGGTTACTACATTAGCTTTACATAGTTGATGAGGAATACCAAGAAGCAGGACTTTCAGTCTTGTTGCAGTTTAGATAAAAGAACATTTTGAGTCATCCATGTTTTTTGTCAGAGATGCAACTAGAGATAATAGAGGCAGTCACATCAGTGTCAGATTTAGCATGGACATAGATTTGAGCATCATCAGTGTAGAAATGATCATTCAGATCATGTGATCTTAATAGCTGACCAAGTGGGAACATGTAAATGCAGAAAAGTTGGGGGCCCGGTATTGAACCCTGAGGAACACGACACTAAATGAGTCCAATTTCAGAGCTAAAACCAACAAACTAAGTGACAGCAATCAATGAGGTAAGACTTGAACCTTTTAAGTGCAATGGATAAACTCCAAACACAGAGTCAAGACAAGGTTAACAACTCTCAAAAGCTGCACTGAGGTCAAGAAGAGGAAGGACAGAAAGAGAACCAGAATCAGAAGCCATGAGAAGTTTGTTGGCGACTTTAACCTGGGCAGTTTGAAGGGCTTTGAAGAGGTTTAGCTGCAAAGAGATGGTTGTTTAACTGAATTGTAACAGCACATTCTAAAATCTTTGCAAGAAAGCGTTAGATACAGGTACAAAATTGTTTACTTGTCCAGAGCCATATTTGTTTTTTCTTTGCACAGGGTTAAGAACAGTCTTGATGGTCTTTCGTACCACATCAGTGCTCAAGGACTAAATTTCTTATATTGAGGACAATGGTGCAAAGCAGTGAAACAGGTTTGAAATAAAGCGGTGGGAATGGGATCTAATAGGCAGGAGGTGGATTTCATATGCGAAACTGAGGCATGGAAGAGAAGCAATAAAGTTAAGCAATCAGGGAGGTGAGGAGCTAACGTGTTGTAGAGAGAATGCGATACTGGATCTTTGTCGATCTTGGAGCTAAAAAATAAGAAGTTTGTTAAAATGCAGACTGAAGACTAGTTTCCATTAACATTTAAATATTCCAAACCATGCCATCTCTGTAAGTGTCCCAATATACCTTTTTATTGCCTACAATAATTTTAAAGCGCCATTAAATGGACAAATTTCCATGCAGCATAAAAATAAATTTTGACAATTCCTGGAGCCAAGTACTGTACCGTGTTCTTCAGGATGAGTTCGGCTGCCACAAGCACTTCTCCAGCTCTCTTGCCCTTGTACATAATGGGATACCAAAGCAGTTTAGGGGCCACATCCGTCCCAGGATTGAGCTTCACCATGGGGGGACACATGCTCCTGCCCAGGGCCTCGTCCTTGCCCTGGTGGGTACAGAGAAGAGACAATTATACATAGAAGGAGCTCATAGGCCAGCATCACACCATTAATTAAAGCACAGGGAGGAGGAGATCACAACAGCTACCTGAATTAAAAAAAGATCTGTTATATCAAATACTTCTTAGACCTTAAACAGATCCTATTTGTCTGCTTTTCAGAGCTGCAGGACATTGAGCTCCAAGGAAAGTAATCTAAAATGGAAGCATGCGAGCCATTTGACGAAGTGCAATAAGTTTAAGAAGAACTGCACCAGGAGGGCAGTCTATCACTAGATCCTCCTGTTCACATTCCAACTCGGGCTACATTCTCACTGTCCTGGCAAATCAAAAGTAGCATCATTTTTGATCGTCATGTTTTTCTGAAAAAAGGGCGGAGACACCTTACCACTTGGTCAGAGTCATAGAGCTCCATGACCACATAGGGAGGGTTTTGAGAAACAGCCTGGGGGTCTCCATATATTTCCACATCATTGAAGATGAGGGTCTGGTCCCATGTGGGGTTCAGAGTAGCTTTTATTATCTCCGTTTTTTTACTTAGATGTAAAAATGATACATGGGCATATGGATCTGTACAACACAGAAAATTAAAAGTCATGAAATGTACAAAAAGGTCAATTTTAAATACCCCCCCAAAAAAATTAAAACATCAATTCAACAGGCCTAACACACAATTAGGCTGGGATATCAATTCAAAATCTCCATACTGCTTAAACTGTCATTCTAACATTGCTTGTATAGTTCAAAGAACACACCTCTTATTCAGTTAAAGAAACATACAAAAACAAAAGGACATAATATGACAATAGATGTACAGGTATCTTATCTTCATGTAATCCAAATCGCTCTATATCGTTTGTATAAGTACATTTTTTTTATATACATGTTAATACCAGTTCTTACCTGAGAAACTGTCTTTATCCATGGGCAAAAGACTTCTAGCCTGGTAAATATAGACTCGCAGGTGGTAAACAAAAGATCCTGTATAAAGAATCCAATTCAAAATCAAAAGTGTAAACAGCACTATGTAAGATAATTCTAGGATATTAGCTGTATTTGCTGAAGTGTTGATTGTTCAGTTATAACGGTCTGCAGAAACTTCCATTATCCTTTATTTAATATCCTCTTACCTCTCTAGTAGAAGAGAGGTGGACACAATATTTGCAGAGATTAGCAGTCTGTGCCAGGAAGAGAAAGTTTTGTAAACTGTTAGATGACCCACAACAAGGACTTACTGTCAAAGTTGCAGGAAACAGTGGGTGTGTTGGCACCAAACAGGGATGTAGCACTTTCCTTTTTTGAGCCCTTCTCTTCCTCATCAATTCCCTAAATCGAAACATGAAAAAGGATGATCTTGTGTTCTATGCAAAGCACCATGCGAGTGCAAGGAATTCATTCATTTTTGCCGTACCATCACCTAAAAACTGCAAATTAAGATACTCTTAAATGCATAAAGCAGACTAGACAAGCTAAAACACATTACTATAACTTCCACACATGGGATACGTTATGATAATCAATTCAAAACTGTACACAAGCTGGGCTCATTTGCTTGCATTTTTACTTGATGTTGCACTTACAAGAGCCCCTTCCAGTTTAAAGATGGCAGAGGCGCCCAGGCGACCGGAGGGAGCCATTCTTCTCCTCCACCGGCGGCGCCGGAATGTGTCTGAAGTCCGCTCCTTGCTGTGGAACTTCCAGCCAATCAGGGATGAGTATTCCCAGCCCTCTGGATCTCCGAGAAGTTTCTTCTGTTGATCAGTAAAGCCGAGACGCATCAAAACCAGTTGCAAAAGTGAGGAGGAAAACCACTCTTTTGCACATTTTGTATTTGCTTCATTATTCTATTAAAATATAAAATGTTTAACTTCTTACATTAACTTTGTATCAATTGCACTTTAAGCACATCCAGGTACTGTAGCCACAGAAGGAAACATTGTTATGTGTGGATTTTGTTTTCTTTTTCGGTGGCAGTTCAAAAATAAAATTGTACTGCATTCTCCCTCCGTTTCAGAAGAAAAAGAAGAGAAACTATCAGATTATCAAAGCCTTTCTTGATCGGAATTACGTAGTGTACTATGTAGTACTATGTACTACAGTTTGTGGACATATAGCTTCACGTCACATGAACCTTGACAGATAAACTAACAGTTCATTGAGATGTTTAAAGTTACCTCTGTTGGCATCTGAGCATTGCTGACTTTCTTGCGAGGTCTGATCATTCTTTTCCTGCGGTGAACATGGTACATCTTCTCAGCTGGCACCCAGGACTTGGGTTTGTCATCAGGGGGGATCGTTACTCCATATTCCCAGCCTACAGCCACATACATTAATTACAGTTAACCTTGTATAATTAAATATTTTCTATCATTAACTTTACTACGAGTGCATTTAAAGCAGGAGGTACATCTTTCAGCAAAGGATGGTGGGAGTCTTGAACAAACCACCCAGCTGTGTTGTTGAAGCCAATAACCTGGCTTCCTTCAACAAATGGCTGCATGATATTCATGGATAAATTTGCTGTTAACTACCAAACAGGCCCAGTGGGCCAAATGGCCTCTCATTTGTAAACTTTCCTATGTTAAGATGTATATTCCCAATAGGTCTTATGTAACAGCAGGTTTAAAGAGTTAAGGAACCTCTTAAGTAATTGACATGACGTTTGTCTTCAATGGATCTACTTAAAGCAGGATTAGTTTTTCACAGCAAATCAGTTCAGGGCATCATTCTTCACCTTTTTCATCCACAGCACGGTTTATATCGTAGCTCCATTCATCCTCCCACTTCCAGCCTGGGGGGCACTCAATCTCCTGTGGTCCTTGGGCCTTCTCCCCATTCTGTCAAAATACCCAATTGACTTCTGTAAGACTGCAACAGTCTTGGCACCGTGTATCTTTTTGTTCCTCCATGAATGGACTGCTCATTTTTTTTTATAAATGTATAAAGAAACTACCATTTTCACCATTTGCCCCTCCCCAACCAATACGTAATTGAAATCAATTTACCAAACCATTCAAAGACAAGAGAACAGGAAACACATTCCGCTTAAATAAAGAAACAACTTCCATGATTATGAACTACAGTACAGCCATTTCTGAGCTACATGAATAGCAGTTCTTACTCAGTGCACAGAATTTCTTGATACAGCATTTGCCAGTGAGTGTGAGGAGCATGCGTGTGGTGAACAGAACTCCTTCACCCACCCCACTGTAGGAGCTGGAAATATGTAGAGTTCACTTTTGTTAACGCATTGGAGTGTGTTTGGTTAACCAACAGTACAACCCAAACCTCTTATCTAAAAAGGACACAGTTGAATAATAAACGGGTGCACTAGAAGATGCTCACCACATCCGTGAAGGGAACCTCTGCTTGTTTCCACTCTCCCCCAGGGAACCGAGTCTCATTCTGGAACACCTCATCGATGAAATCGGAGTGGCCAGCATCAGCTTCAGTCAGCATCCTGCAGGTCAGAGACACGTCAGTACTTCACTCACTGCAGTTTCAAAGAGAATTGGGCCCTGCTGCACACAGAATTGCTGCCAAGAACAAAATCCATGACAATGAACTAAAATAGGGTTAATAAGCCAACCACATGATCAATTGTTAAAATGCCAGCAGGATTCCTTTCCCTGTTATTTTAGGTGAGGAGATGCTCAACCACAGCACCCTGTTCTCTTACAAAACTTAAAAGTTGGGCATTTCCCCTGTGCCCCTCTACCTCAATATGAAGGTGGCCAGCTCAGCCCAGTCCATCATTGGAGTACAGCTCCCCTCTATTTCAGACATTTTTACTCCTCACTGCCTCAGGAAGGCTGGATGTATCATTTAAGATACCAGTCACCCTGGTTCCTCACTTTTCACACCCCTTCCCTCTGGTAAGCATTATAGGAGCATAAAGGCACAAACGTCCAGACTCAGACAATTTCTTCCCACAAGCTGTCACAATACTGAACTCTACCCCTACCACTGGCTCACATTGATGTGTTCTTTTTTTTCCTCTAAGATGTACAGTATGTTATTTAACTTGTTGTTGCTGCTGCCGTTGTCCTGCGTTTTTGTTTTTGCCATATCCTTAATGTCTTGTATAAGAGCAGACATGCAAATAAGCATTTAATTGCACTTGTGCATATGACAAACTAAAACTGAACTGAAATCTCTTTCAATAGCTGAAAAATGATTTTCAAGGCAGCAGCCCTGATAAGATCGCGCCTTTAATCAAAATATAGGATTCAGCTTGAGCAAGTGAAGGAGACTTCAGGAAACTTGGCTCACGTTTTCTCTGGGTCCACAAACCAGTCCCCCTCCCACTCCCAGCCCTGAGGAGGCAAGAAGCTCTCGCGCTTCAGCTTAATCTTCCCGGTGACATCGGAAAATTTGTGACGGTTTAGGAGACCAGTGGTGCCCCACTTCCCGAAGACGAGAGCCTGGTTTTCATACTGTTGGGTAAAAGAGGAGAAGAAAAAAAGCAGAATTATAGTAGGTACACATCCTTTAATGTTCACCTAGAAGTCTGATGAAATGTGCTTCTCGAAATTCATTAACAACTAAGTCAATTAAATCCATCCATTTAAACTTCAACAGGAAAATATTACTTGGCACAGCACCTTTGTTAAACAAGCACAAAATTCACAGATACATGCATGGACAAGGTTTTTTAGTATTTATATATGATAAACCTAACAGTGGACCAATAAATTAATAACTAAAGATATGTAAGTTTCAAATCCTTTCGTTGGTTTAGGCTTGAAGTTCAGGGGAAGTTTGCTTAACAAAATAATAACCCTCCTCTTGCCCAAAGATTTAAAGGATAAGTGTTTAACATTTATATGTATTTAAATAGCATTGGCATAATGCAATACTTTTAAAACACCTACCAGTTCTGCAAACACACTAAACGTTCCTTCTGAAAACGAATTGAATTTCTTTTCGTTTGCAGACAAACCAAGCCACATGTTGATGCGTAACTGAACAGGGATCTTCAGGCCTTTGTTACTGTCCATTGGGTACTGAAAGGCAGATTGTTACAACAGGTTTCAGTCAACCAGCCTGCACTTTACAGGAAACAATATGGAAATACGTTGTTGCTTTCTTTCTATAATGTGAAAAAGTTAAAATAAAACTTAAATAAGCAGCAGAGTTATGCTGTGCCACCCAAAAAACATTATATGCCATCCTTAAGGTCAAATAGTCTGAATACCTGCATGAAGATGGTTTGGGTTTTCCCACAGAATTTTCCATTGGCATGTTCACTGTGGGTGGAGTACAGGATCTCGTGAGCAGGAATGCGTGTGTAGGCCACCCTCTTCTCCCCACGCAGCATCCAAATGATCACATCCGGCATGCTATTCTGTGGCTGTGACCAGAGAGATTTTACAAGTTTTAGATGTAATGGAAACAGTTAAAAGGCAACTGTAAAGTTACTTTTGTATTTCCGGGTTAGAAAGAAGCAACATTGATAAGTGCATTTCATACCACAATGAAAGCAAAATGTACATAGTAACATGTAAAACTTCCAATTTCATCACAACATAGAATAGATTTCCAGGTATGCACAGCACCATATTGCTGTGATTGTCTGCAATACAGAACGAAGCAACAACTTCTGGTGATGTGAAAAAGCTCTGTTACATTGTAAACAAGCAGGCTTGTGAATACATCTCTTTTAATAATAGAAATATAGAATAATAGAAATATTGCTCTCAACCTCAAGAAGGTTTTGCTGACAAATATTACTTACTTCCTAACTCATGCCGAGTTGGCACATTTCTGTGGTGAAACTGCTGCACAACCTGTACTCATTCGCATCACATTAATCATGACAGTGACTAGCGAGCAGGAAGGGCCGGTTGAAGTCGCGGTTCTCATGAACTCTCGCACCCCCCTGTGGCGAGACCACTGGTTTGCGACAATACGACGACCATACAGTACTTTCACAAAGTTTACGGTTTTGTGCTTAATTCGATGTTTGTAAAAACTGAAATGATGGTATCACAAAATATTTTGTTAGCGAGATTTAATAACCGGTCCGAGAAATTAGGACTGCAGTTCCCCTTTCAGGGTCATAGACACTAAGGATTTTTACACCGTGGTTACGACAAGCTACTTGCCTCTTCTGCCACCTGCTTTAAGCTCTCCAGCCATTCCTCGATGTCTACCAAAGTGGCCTTGACGTCCGTCGCCTCCTCCTTCATGCGCTGGGCTCCCTGGAGGATACTCCCTATCGTGCTGTCGCGCAGCTTCTTGATCTGAATGTCCAAGTTAGTGAGATTGGGCTTTCCTTCCATTTCTGGCAACCTGAAGCTACGATACAAAGAAAAAATAAACTCTGTAAAAAACATAAATGCTTGCACCCCACACAACTGGCACTTCTGTGAATTTACCTGCAACTCAAAATCTCAATGACAGCTGAACAGCTGCAAATTAATCGATGGTTGTCCTAACAGGAAATAAAGAGCAAAAACAGCTCCACACTAGAAGAATCTTTCAAAGTATCTCAACAATGTTATTGTAATTATGAAGTGACACTTTCTTATTAAAGCACTTTTTATATCAGACTAAAAAAATACAAAACATTTTCAGTTTCACAGTCTTACGTGCTCAAGTCCTCAATGAGCTGATTGACAAGTTTCAGCCATATCTCTGCCTGACGAGTTTCTGACATTTTAGCCTGAAGGGCTGTCTTCAGGGAGGTGATGTTGGATTGCTGAAACAGACGAATTAGTACAACTAGTTCAGTTGTGAGGGGCCAAGCTAATAAACATTGGAATTTAATGTTAACGCACGCTTAAGAAATAATTTACAGTTTTGTTCTGCATGTGATCTACCACGTGCAACGTTACATTAATAGTGCCGAGTCCCACAGCAATTTAACATGCAAAACAAATTTTCAGATCCCTACAACAAGTACACAGAAATATACATACATTTTCTATCCATAGACTTTTGTTTTATTAATAAAGATCTTCTCACCAGCCGCTCAGCAATATAAAGAATAATGTTCACAGAATCCAGCCTGTGACTGATGTCCTCCCAGTAGGAATTCAGAATAACAACTGGTTTTGAGTCAGACCATGGTAAGTAGTAGTAGAAACTGCCTATTTAAAAAAACAGAAATTGGCTTTACAACAGAAATAATTGCGTATTCTAAATTGTATGTCTCCCACAATTTGGTTCTGCGTACACATGGGAGAATGAGGAAGTGTAGGCAGATTCCTCTGAACCCCCCCATCATTTTTTAATATGCTTATGTTTTTAATATGCCTTGTTTGGGAGATCCAGTGCCAGCTGGAGAAGAGGCTACAAACGTTCACCAGCCCTGACTAATGCAGACTCGAACCTGTGATCAGAGACCTCAACCTGTTCTCAAGTAAGCACTTTTACCCATTGAGCCACTCAGGAGGCCCCTTTGGAGGTTTGTATGTATATCCATCAGGTAGTGTTTATACGTGATTATTTGCTTTTATCCAACTCATTCTGAACTGAAATGCACCTCATGTTTAGCCCACGCTTCATTCTAGCGGTATTCAAGTTCTTACCGTCGAACACGGCACAGCTGTACCAAGTAGTAGACGCCAGTGGCTTGCACGTTAAATCGAACTTGTTGCCATAGTTGCCAATGCTCACTTCAAACTGTACAGGCTCTCCGATTTCCTGCAACATGCTGGCTGTGTGAAAAACAGCACACAAGCTGTACTTCCTCCTTCGCTGGTACTTCTACAGGCAAAACCAAAAAAACTGGATAAACAGCCTGCTGCAAAAACAGGTGTTTGGTTCAGAAACAATTAAGCATGTCAAATATTTATTCAAAATCCTCAAAGTAAAGACCAAGTCAGCCTCACAGACTTATTCAGAATAAACAGTGCAACACAAACCAGAAGCACTTCTTTACAAAAAGTGAAAGCTATGAAGAAGTGGACATGAAAACTAATTACATGAGGCACTTCTTTAGAAAAGGGCTGTGGGAGTCTGGAACAAGTTGTTATTGAAGTTAATACCCTGGCGTCTTTCAAGAAACAGCTAGACCAGATCCTCAAGTCAATTAACCTCCAGCTACTAAATAAGCCAGAAGTACCCAATGGTCTGCTCTCGTAAGAAAACTTTCTTATGTTTCTGAAACATATTTGGACAGATCTGCAAACATTTAATAAAGATCAAAGAGCGTTACAATTACACCGCTAAAAAGGTCACAGGGTAAAAATGTTCTGCCCTGTGTCAATACCTGAGTCACCAAGATGTCGTCACTAGGAATGTCTTCAACTTTTTTTTCAGCTTTTCCATCAAGCTTAGTAGTGAGTTCAACCAAGATTCTTCCTCGATAGGCAACCCCCTCATCCTGCCAAAGGAAAAGCAGAGAACATGCGTTTGTAAAATTGACAGCCACCTTATATTCGTACATTTCAGATACAGCCATCTTCTGTCTCTATATTTTGATATTGCATTGCTATTAATATGCACACATTTATGTTTTTTTTAAAAAGGGGGCATTTCGCATCACTAACCACTTCACAGTTGTCAGTTTGCAATGATATGGATGACTGCATAGCACACTATTGCACCTAGGTGGCCTCTCCAAGGCTGTGCTCCACAAAACCCCATGAGAATGACAGTTCCCAGAAAAATAAATGTACAACTCAATCCCGAGAATTCAAATTAGGCTTCTATGCATTCATATACTTCTGATTTTGTAGAAGCACGTGGTGACTGCTATATAAGTTTTATTAAATGTAGCATACACAAAATATTTGTATACACAATTATATTTGAAGATTTAGTTGAACAATTTTCCTCCATGTACCAATGTGTAAAATAAGGTTAATGTCTACTTCAACAATTTGAAGCATAAAATCTTTAAGTTTATATGTTTTATAAACTCACCTTCCCAAAATTTAACTCATCATATGGGTCAGGAAGACCAGTGTACTCTCTTGGACTCCCATACAGGTTAATATAGCATGGGCCAAAAGCAGGCAGAAATCCCACTTCTGACTCCCCTGTGTTCACTGAAAAAAACAAGTGGTATGAGCCAAGGGTTCATCTTGAAACCGGTGCGCTGGTTTGGTTAGAAGTAGCAGGAGCACTATCATTAAGACAATGAACACTGTTTGTGCTGTAAAAGGTGGTAAAAATTGTGATTTACTATGAAATCACTCTAAAGGCTTTTAAAAATTTCCAGTATTCATGCTTCATGTTTTAAAGCTCCCAAGACCCACTTCCAATACTACATTTATTTTTTTTAATGGATCATCTGCAATAAACAGATCAAGGGGGCACAAATACAAATATTTTACATTTACAGTTGTTGCACCAAAGTCAAACATTTTCCCTGAAGAAATTAAACCTGGGACTTGAATTTACAGTTTTAAAAGCACATTAATGTCATTCAAAAAAAAACTGTACATTGCATCTAAATTATTTTTGTTTCTTCCACAGACATTGATGTCTCAAAATCCTGAACCTTGCCCATCAAGCTGTAAAGCCTAGAACCTACTACACACAAAATACATGTTCATTCTGCTGAATGCTTGAAATATGTTAAATAAAGCTCCTGTCAAGGGTTAGTGTGTTAAATTGAACCACGGTGATACTACAATAAAAGTAAAAAACATTTAAAAATCGGCATGCACAGAATTGTTTTCTGCATGAATTACACAATGTGTCAAAACTCCCATGAGAAAAGGAGCACATTAGCTAGATCTCATTTGATCAAGCAGACATCCATCACAGAAGACGTTTTCTTCAAACAACTGCACAAACTGCTGCAGGTGAAAGACTTCTTGCTATAAGGAAACATTCACTGACATTATCATAATGCATTGGCAGATGTGGATCCAAAAAGCTTACTCTGGGAAGTTAAAAACAAACCACACGCACACAGGCACACAGTATGTAAAACTTTAGGCCAGCAAGAAGGGTCACCTGTAGAACAGCAAGTGCACCACTGTTTTGCCAATTAAGAGCGGTTTTAAAGGTACATACTGTAGGTAAATTCACTAGCCTAAAGGTTCTACATAGTTCAGAAGAAGTGAAGTCAATGCAATGAAGTAAGGAGTAAGTAAATCAGCCAAGGTTAAATGTTTGCTTAGGCACGAGGTAACCCTTTAAGTGCTGAGGTTTTTTGCATGGAAACTAAAATAAATTTAAATTGTGTAGACCATCTGAAAAGGGATCTTAACCTAAAAGGTGTTAAAATACTGTTTTTGTTCCCACCCAGAATGTTTTATTGATATGGTACCTTGAATTATTGGATACAAATCTTATGTTTGGAAAGATATTTACATACATACATTCTGTCATAATTGTCATACATTCATGTTCTAATGATAAGGTTAAGTTCATTGAGAGAACCAATTCTGACAATAATGAAAGACAACATGCAGCCCTAAGACTGATGTCAAAAACCCATGAGGTGGTGTTAACAAAAACCTGCAACTCTAACTGATGTAGAATGATTTTGTTCACAAATGGAAGCAAGAAATTTCCACTTGCATGTACACAACTGTGCTGAGCATAAAAACATGGCCTGCAGTAAAGACAGGCAGACTGAGTTTATAAAACTCTGAATATTCACATACTCAGCAAAATCCCTTCTGCCATCTGGAAAAAAAACATCTTAGAAACAGAGAAGATTTCTGAATAATGTCTAAGTAATATGATGATACTAAATGTACTGTGCGCATGTATTTTTAAATTAAAGAAACACAGACTATATGGTGTTGGGGTCATTTCTATTTTTTTCATTCAAACTAGTTTCCAGTTTGATGAATGTAAAAAAAGGATCTTTAGAAATGTCGTACTTAAATGACCCCCTTTTTTTTTTCTTTTATTCAGGCTGTGGGGTTAATAAAACAAGGCACCCTTCTCGCCTTGTTTTATTCAAATATACAGGCTGTACCTCAGAATTCAAAGGGTTAAAAAATTCAAGATAGTTTCACAGATGTTGATTAGCATTAGTCCTAAACTCGCTCGCTTACCTAAAACATCAATAGGTGCCAGCATTCCAGGATTAGTGCTAACTAGGGTCTGTGAAACCACTTGGTTCACTAGCAAAAGCTGAAGAGAAGTGGAATCTACGCAGATCAGAGTTCTATATTTCTCCAGTGCTTAAAACCACTTTGGACATCACAACTAAGGTGCCAATGTTTCCTTTGCAAGGCCCTGAGATATGTTTTTTCAGGGATACTGTTTCAATTAATTTTCTGTACACAGACTACGCTGTGAAATTACAATCTCAGGTGAATAAATTACAGCCAGTTTTAGTAGGTGCCACTCTTCCAGTCAGAATTACACTCACAGATTTAACTACCATATGCCAAAATGCTGGATTTACTCTGGTTGGTTATACTATGAGCACTGAAAGGCAACTCTTTCTGATAATATGAATAATGAAAGATTTTAGCACTGGATAATACATAAAAGAATTCAACCACAAACTGAACCTTCAGATGCTGGAGAAGCCCCATATCTTGAATGCAACTCTATCCCAAAAAAGAAAAAAAAACAAATGCAGTGAACAAACTAATGGAATACATTTGAGGTCCAATTTATAAATCAAATCGACACCAGGTATTAAACGAATTCACATAATTTAAAAGTTTAACTTTCCTGTATGCAAATGAAGTAATTTTTTCTCTGTCCCTTTTTAGGATTTTGCAACTCTGAACTTTCATCTTAACAAACATACACAAACATTTGGTTATATACTGAAACACTGACATATTACGATCATTATACCTTGTTGATGTCCGTATACATTAAAAGTGATAAAGCTAACCCTTTCCTTACCATAGCTGCAATTGATAATTAGAGGACTGATCTGTAATTTGTCAAAACACTGTACTATCTATAGGTTTTTGTATACATGCTCATGGCCAGACATTCAACACATTTCTTGTTCAGAATCCAATACATCAGAAATAATTCCAGCCAGAGTCCTGGCGGTTTTATAGGTGATTAGTAATCAGATCCATTCTGGGATTTAAGGAATGTCCTACCCTGACAGGGTCAAGAAACAGAGAAGACCACAAAGACTCCAAACAATCAAAAGCATCAGCAGGCACTGACAAAGTCTACTCAGCAGACTTCTTCAGAATGACAAGTCAAATAAACCAGAGGGCAAGAGTGGAAACCAGGTGGATGTGCATTTAAAACAGGGAACAGACACTGCTCTGCAAAAACGTTTGTGAGAGTATGGAACAGGCTACCCAGCCCTGTTGAAACTCAGGCCTGGCTTCCTTCAAGAAATGGCTGGATGAGATCCTTTTATCAATTAACTACTAATTTCCACAGGGGTAAGATGAGCCAAACGGCCTCCCCATTTGTGAATTTTATGTTCTTATGATGTTTGATCTGCAGCAAAGGGGCATCTGTCTTCATATTCACATCATTAGATCGGGATTAAAAAGAAAACCTAAAATTAAAATTAAAAAGTATCCTGCATCCCTGGGACCAGTCCAACTGCTTGGACTGTTCACGATAAAATATTACAGACTCCTTAAAACAAAATGTCATTTTCATGCAGACAATTTCACAAAGAAATCAACAGGACAGGGGTGGGCAGTATTTAATTTCACCACAGGTAAAACAGAAAATATTAAAATTAGTTAAAAAGTAATGTTTTATCTCAAAGTAAACCACCACTGTACCATTATCTATATTCCTGATGCAATCTGATTAGCATTAATCCTTGACTACAAACTTAAACACCAGTTTTCATCTTCAAAGGGACCTTACCTTCAACTTCACCACCAGAGGAAGCTATTTTAGACAGCTGTAAATACGTTGTTCCTACTGTATCATTTCTAGTCAGCCGATCCCTGTGTGAGAGACCAATAATGCATTTAAAGTTCTGCACACTTAGGAGTAAAGAAAACATGCTAAATCAATAGTTTGTGTAACCCCCTCCTTTATACACTTTGTAAAAATCCCTTACAGATGGAGGTCAGTACTACACTGCCAAAGAAATCCCAGAGACACAGAAAGGCCTGCAAACACGACTAACTATTTCCTCAAGTCTTGAAATGAGAGCCTGTTTCTTTAAGAAAATTTTGGCTGTGTCCACCTTCACACAATCAGATGGGGAACATCTCGCAGAAAACATTTTCTGTATTTTCAGTCTCGGTTATATGGGCTGGTCTCCTGTTTCCAACTGCCATTGACCTAGCACTGAATTAGAAAGAAGCCCAGAGATTTTTGTCAAGTAAGTTTGTTTCTCATTTCCAGTTCTTAGTTCTTAAGCCTAAGTGTTAAATAACTTAGTTTCTAAAGAATAAAACTATTTAAGGAAAAACACAACATACCAGTCAAAAACAGTCAATTTGATACGTTCACAAACGGAGGGGAACTGCAATATAAGGAAAAATTTGTATACAACACAAAATTGATTAGATAATTACGGTGATAACAGAACATTAAAAGCATATGTATTGTCATGTTCTAAAAATGACCTAATAATGTTTTGGTATCGTGCAAGGCTTTTCTGAAGAAATCTGAACCAGCTGCGGTTTTCTGATCACATTTAATAGCATTACACTCTTACCTTGGCCTGCACATTGATCAGCTGGTTCCATTCTGGGTTGGCATTCTTCTCCACAATCTTAGTGCACAGCTACATCAGAAAGAAATACTAAATGTTTCTTTTTCTCATACAATCATTGCAATCAGATAACAGATGCTGACATGTTTGCTGTGACCAAATTAAACACCTTTATCAACAACAGAACTGTCTTGGAGATGTTAAAAGGTGTTTGAGACCATAATCTATTAGAGCCTCCGTACATGCCTGCTCCAATATGTAACCCTGACCAACTATGTCTCCCAGTTAAGACGGAAAGAACAGACAAAAGACCTACCACCTCTGTTTCACAATATCGGCTCTGCTCTAGTGCCAGAAATCACAAAGCTCTAGTGCTGCTGCACCAGCTTTTCTATGGTTTGAAGGACCTGCATATTCTAAACCTGCAGGTACACTTAAGCAAGACAGAAAAGCCTGTTTCGCTCGTTAGCAACTTTCCTTGTTTCACATGGCCGCGATCAGTTACATGCCTGGAAGGTATTTTTTTTGGCAGAAAGAGCCTAAATAGGGAGCAGCAGGTCCAGAGATCCAGTCGAAGACTCTGACAGGCCTGATACACCTCCACTGCCATGCTTGCAGACAACAGCCCACCTTCTCTGCAGCTACCTACTCAGGACTGACTGTGGGGCACCAGGCACAGACACTCCCCGAGCACTACATACATATATAGCTGACCCACACAGCACAGACCCAACTGTCAAAAGGCCAGTCCCCCACTGTAGCAAGTTTTAATACTTCTAACTTGAGTCCCAGGGAGCCACATCTAGTTTGATTTTAATACTGTGAAGTTTGTTTCACAAGCAAACAGCCTTGACAAAAGTCCCTGGGGAGACAAACACGCACACCAAACAGTAAGCAGCATTTCAGGAAGTGAGTGTACTTCATTAAAATGCTGCACGAATTGAGGACACAGTTCACACTTTCAGCTGTTGTTTTAGGCTACTACCACACTTACCTTTTTGCCTGCAAAACTGACTTCTACGAAAGGGTCTACCAGGTTCTTCTTGTCACCGTCACCTCCAAACATCTCCTTCACAGACTGGACAAATGCATCATCCACTAAAAGAAACATTTCTTTAGTGAACTGGAGGACTTGATTTAGTTAACAGTACAAAAGCTGTACATGGAGAAAAACTACAGCTTAATTCTCGAGGCTATTAAAGCTCTTAAAAGCTACGTCCGGACATTGTGGTGCCGAGATGGCGTACTCTGTGGGATGTCCTCGGCCCTGAACACCTTCAGGGAGAAAGTGACCCATCGCAGTGTGACGCCAGCGGGCAGCAGCAGGTTGCTCTCGATGTCGTCCTCCTCTTCACTCCTTTCCCTCCTCTCCACCTGGTGAAAATACGATGGTCTTCAGAGAAGGTCCAAGACAATGCAAGACACAGATGAAACACCTGCTGTGGTTCTTTGTATAAAACTGCTTTACTTATACTGACAAATTGTTAAAGTGCAGAGGTCACAGGATCTTCAGAACCCACTTTGCAAATTGTCATCAGGCCTCATTGCCTCATCAGACAAAGGGCAGAGACACTGATGCTTCAGCAGGAACCTCAGACATGTTACCATTTTAAATGTCATGTCTTAAGAGTTCCAGAGTAGTGAAAAAAAACAAACCGAATAACTAGCATTTAAAAACAGGGGTCCCCAATCCTGATCCTGGAGGGCCAGTGTGTCTGTAGGTTTTTAGCCCAGCCGCTGCTCCTAATGACCCAAATTAGCTCATTAGGGGCTTAATTGACCAGTTAAACAGCTGCTCCCAGTGCTGCTGATTCCTCCAGGACCAGGACCGGGGACCCAGAAAGTCCAGACACAGCAGTGTTACCGGAGGCTCGTCTCCAGTCCCGACGATGAACATGCTGACTTTGAGGTACCCCTTGGCTGCCGAGGTGGAATCATCGGGGTCGTTCAGAAGGAGCCACTTCCTCATGACTGCATGTGCTTGGGAAGACCAGGAAACACAGGCTCTACTTACACGTCTCAGAAACAAATCAGAACCGTTCACACAAAACATTTAAGTGTGCAAAACACAGGAAAATAAGCTAGAGATCTGCCTGGATTTAATTTTTTAAGTACTGGTGTGGGGATGAAGTCAATGAAAGGATTCTTCATGCTTTATGCCTTGCACGTGTCAAGTGAATAAAAATCAGGTATCAGCCCAGAAAGGCTGACTAGTTACTGTTAAAGAATTTTGCGAGTTTTCTGAAAATGGAAATTCTCAGAAATATCTACAAAAGGCAAAAAAAAACAACATTCTTGATACTTCAGTATCAATCTTTGGGTTGCACGAGCTACAGAAAGACTTTTACTCAAAATTCAACTTACCAGGTTCATCATAGATATATCCAACATCCAGCTGTGGAGGGAAAGAAAAGTATATCAACTTTCAAGTATAGCCGCCTGTTCAGAAATGCACCTTTTTTCTGAATTACAGACTATTAACATGAAGAAGAGACACCGAGCAGAAAGAGTTACTTTTATTTGATTTGTGTGTGATTTACTAGGGTACGTCCAGGGTTACAGAAGCAGACCTACAAGTACTGAGATACTCATTAAGCATTTCTTATGCAAGTGTGATGAGGCTTAGACATTGCAAACAACGTTTTCTAAAGGGTCTGTGGCTGTTCCAAGCACTCCATAAAAACATTTAACTTAAATATTAACTGTGTTTTGGAACACATTAAGGAATATATGAAATGCAGTAGATAAAAGAACATATACTGTACCTTAAACTCCCCCATAAGACTGTCTGCTCTCAAGGAATAGGAATTATACACCTAAAAGAAGAAAGCAGCCATGTTATCACAACAAGAGACTGTGTTGAATTATCCCCACAAGATCTGTACGTGCACTGGCTGAAGCTCTGCTCTGTCCCTGCGGATTCCATGATTTGATCCCAGTTGCTCTCAGCCTCAGAGCCACAGAGCACTGCCCTGTAGAGAGCAGTGAACTCTACTGTACCACAAGACCAGCCTCCCATCACATGAGGGCTCTACATGGTCTTGGTTTCTAAGAGGGTTTGTCAATGTAACTAGCACATGTAACAGGACTCATCAGCCAATACAGTAAGTAAAATGATTGAAAACTAACTCTTGTGTCATGTTTGTTTCTGATATGTTAATTCAATTTCAAACCTTCATGTTTTTAGGGAACCAATTAAGTGAATAATTGTCAGCACTAGATTAAAACCTGTAAAACGGGGGATATTGAAAGGTGGCTTTATAACCAATAGGTTCAAGTTTGTCTACTTTTGGAAACAGATACTGTAAGTCAAATTAAAATGACCACTATGTTATTTCTCTCTGTACCTTTGAGGATATATACAGTATTCACACACACTGTTCAATGTTCTGGTAACAATGCCAAAACTCCATTTGACAACAGAGTATTTGCAAATACCTACATAAGGAAGAGATTTCAACAATCAGGCACAACATACCCGAATGCTGATATCTTCGTCAAAGAGCTCTGATGGCAACATGTTGACATTGTAAAAAAAAATCTGCAAAGGAAGATACAGTCAGTTATGAGATGTAAATGTAACTCTCTAAATACAGTTTATGGACTTAGGATTTGTTCAAAACAATACATTTTTGAGCTGCTACAGCCTTTTCAGAAAGGCCTCTTTGGGAAAGTAAGAGGAACATATTACAACTAGGGCAAAGATCGCAGGTTACACAGCTAATGTGAAAACATGTCAAATTGTGTTAAATGAGATACCAGGAACTTACTGAAGCAGAAAGGAGAACCTACAAAAAGGTGTCAGGCAGATGGGTAGAGTGGACAGATATGGAGACCAGAGGACAGGCTAGGAGGAAGAAAAGCCAAGTAACTGATGCCGAGGACAGGGTCCAAGAGAGTTAGGAACAAGAAGACGCCCTGTAGAGGGAACAGTACAGCCCCAGTAGAATCCCATCCCAAATCCAGCACAGATTTACACAACTACACACACAGGAGATCTGAACACAGCTACAGTATGCTGCTTTAAAAGGAGAGAAGCACTTATGAAAAGCAAATTGCACCAGACTTAAACGAAGATGGAAGTCTGCCCTTTTCAGATTATTAAAAATTCCTTTCTGTGGTTTCTTTATTAACAGAAGGCACCTCCTCTCTTAAAAGTGACTCAATACACAGCAGTATTATAGGATTATAGCTTGTGTCAGCAACTGCAGACCTTTAAGATTAGGTCTATTAAGAAAAAAGTTAACCTCGTTCAAGACAATGGTTATTGTGAAGCACAGAAATCTCTTCTGCCTGTGAACAGTAAGTGTAAAAATCAATGCAAAAACTTACCAAAATATAATGATCTAACAAAAACATAAGGAGATATACTAATCCTTATTAAATTAAATTCATTGCATTTAGCCTACAAATGTATTTAACGTAATGTCAGTGGAATTTATGAAGGCAAATATTATATGAAATTACCTCATCAAAGAAAGGATTATTTCCTCTCTTGATCCTTGTTCTGTGCGTCTGACCACAGACATGAACCTTGACAACAGGCTTGATGTTGTTTCCAGGCAACTGACGACCCTCGATGATTCGAACACGGATCTATTGAATAGAGATGGAGATTTCATGAAAAACAAATTTCAGCAGCTACAGCATATCACCCTGCAACTTACAACTGGCAACCCACTGAAGCTAAGCAGGTGTGATCCTGGCCAGTACCTGAATGGGAGACCTCCTGGGAGAGCTAAGGTTCCTGCATTAAGTGGTGTTAGTGATGCCAGTAGGGGGCACTCACCCTGCAGTCTGTTTGGGTCCTAAGTACCCAGTATAGTGATGGGGAAACTGTACTGTAAAACAGGCGCAACCCTGTTATTAAGATGTAAAACAAAGGTCCTCACTTTCTATGGTTATTAAAAATCCAAGGGTGTCTCTCGAAAAGAGATATGCAAGTGTCCTGGCCAAATTTCCCATTGGCCTTTACCAATCATGGCCTCCTCATAAACCCCATCTATGAACTGGCTTCATCACTCTGCTCTCCTCCCCACTGATAGCTGATGTGTGGTGAGTCTACTGGAGCACTATGGCTGCTGTTGTATCATCCATGTGGGTGCTGCACACTAGTGGTAGTGGAGGGGAGTCTCCTTTACCTGTAAAGTGCTTTAAGGCTTTGAGTGGAGTGTCCAGAAAAGCTATATATAAGTGTAAGTATTATTATTATTATTGTTATTATTATTATTATTAAAATAATAATAATAATAATAATAATAATAATAATATAGCAGACAGACCCACTGCAAGTTAAAACCCAATAGCTATTCCAGCCCTCCAGCTGCTCTAACACATCTTTTTTTTTTTGCAACACTTCATGCTAATAAGGTCAGAACTATTGACAAACATGGCTTACTTCAGAGCAGTCTCCAAAAGATCAAACTGTTGCATGAATCTTGTGCGCCTAACAGCCCCAGAAATAAATATTAAGCCACATTAGGTTTGTATGCAAATATAGTTTAAAAAAAAGTCAAAGTATAACTCATTTTATAAATGATTGTACACAATAAACATGGGAATGCTTATTATCAGTGGAAGGCACATTTAGGGGAATCAGTCCTCCCTCTAAAAGAAAAGAACAAGGGCACACCTCTGGCAGGACGACACCTAAAAACATACCCATGATATTTATAAGCACCAGAGTCCATACCTGGAAATCCTGAGGCTTGTTGGGCAGGGTCCTGTTCCTCTTTCTCCTGCCAGTCCTTTTTTGGAGCTGATTCCCAGGCTGACCAGGAGACAAGGGGTCTCCTGAGAGCCCTCCCTGCCCTCCATCAACATGCTCTTCACCACCCTCCTCCTCACCATCTCCACCTATAGGAAAAGACACCTGGTTTTGTTATGGCTTCCCAGAAACAACCTGCAACCATACCCACTGCCAGGCAGTGAATTTGTGTGAGCCCCTCCACCATAAGCAGAACGCTACCAATATTTCAGCACAAACATTGCTCCACCACATACTGTACGCTCACTGCATCAGTTGGTCCTTCCCTTTACTATGGATTATTAAACTGAAACTGCAATTCAGAAGAAACAAATATCAGTATGTCTATTCTGCACAGTCAGAAAAATTATCAACCTGCTAGAAATTACGTGTGAAGTAGAATTTATTTAAAATGTTATTTTCTTGGTTTCAAAACATCAGATGATATAAACCATTTCCCTTATCTCTCAGGCCATAACATCTAGGAAATCTAAATGTGCAGTATAACTCATTTCCTTTGCCTTAGAAATACAGATCACAGATGAGGAGCATTTTGCAGGTCTTATTTTCTTACTCTTCAAAGCAAGCAGTATGGTGTCTCCATAAGCTGAAATACTGAAGATGTATATATTGCATGGAAGACATTAGGATGCAGACAAGCCTCTTAACCACAGGTTCATAGAGTATAATCATTTACTGGTACTGAAAACCTTACAGACTGAAAATCTGTGCCTCCCGATCTGTGCACAGATTCATTCAGAAATTGAGCCATGATTCATTGTTTGTTTTTTTACTTCTATAACAATAAAGGAAGTTATATCACAGAAAGTGAACTTGACCAGACAACATAAAAAAAAATTAAATATTGTACACAAGAGATGATACTTTCAGAACCAAGGTACAATTAGATAAGATAAGCAATTTTGTGGACACAGAGCAGATAAAAATATTATCAACTGTTTAAAGATTAAAGAAAGCTGCAACATTAACCACATGCTTTAACTGTGGAGCCCAAAGGTCTTCAATCCTGATCCTGGAGAACCCTAAGCCTTTAATTTTATAGGTTTCCCATTTCTGAAAATTGAGAATATAACTGATCAACAGCAAGTAATTTGTGCAATTAAGAGAAACATGGTCCCTGAGGGATGTGAATTACTTATCCTTTTGGTCCCTAATGATCTCTAAATTAACAAATTCCCTGCCTTAATGACCACAATGGATATGCACCAAATCTTAAGGATTTAATGATTTAATAGTATCAAAAAAAAGCTGCTGGATTGGACCAGGAAAACCGTTTGAGATCCTTAGAAACAGCAACTCAAATGTTTTTAATAGCACTGAAAAATAAGTGTATGCACAAAAGAGCCTGTTAAAAACAACAACAACACTGGTTGCAGGAATGACTCGTCAAACCAGATTCATTGCCCTTTATCAACTCTAAAGCATTATTTTCCTAAACTTAGTTCCTTCCCGAAGAACACTTTACCTTACATACTGTAATGCAAAACTACAAAGACAGACAAAAATACCTGATATCTATTCACGATTTTCCCTTAAGTACAATATTTTCCTTTGGATTTAAGGAAGCAGTTTGTAGTTGTACACATAAACAGTACTATACACCACAAACAAAAGGACAGAATTGGACCACTTATTCAGTCTGTCTAGAACAATGCTGAAGAGTTGACCATCAAGTTCTGTGATGAAGTCTGCTTGTGCACCAAAGATGGAAAAGCACAGAAACACTATTCATGACTAGCAGGAAGCTTGTAAGCTGTTACAGAGGTATGACCGTGTTCTACACATATGCAAATTGGTATTGTTGCACAGCAATATGCATGATTTTCATAAGGCCAGTTTGTGATTTTGCTCCATAAAAAGAAATATCAAAATAACGCAGCTGTGCACATTCCTCAGTAAAATAGCAGCAGAAATATTAAGCTATCATCACAGGAAAAATAAGCTTCAAAATTCTGAAAAATTCACAGTTCCCATAATCTGCTGATGGTCAGATTGTGTATACTTTCCTTTAACATTCCATCTTTTAGTTCATGCAATAAAGCCTTTTGTTAAGAAGTGTCCTGGTGATATTTACAATCCCATCCTATATAAATACACAATCCTATATTTGCAAAAGAAATAGGGAGTGTCTATTTATTTATGTTTATGTCTTTATGCAAACAAGTTAGTGTACATACAGTATAGCCAGGGGGAATGACGAGCTGCAGAACCGGTTTGAAACACCTGCAGTGTGTTCAGGATCTCATTTAGACACACAAGTACTGGAAATACGTTTTATCAAGTTGATGTGACGCAAGTGCAATATTGAAGACCAAGCGGTTAATCAGAACTGTAGGTGAGCAAAGAACTTGGGGGGGAGGGGTGAATAAGTAGTTTTTGCAAATAAACAAGCCTTGTCGGAAAGCAACCTGCATCCTCTCTTTTATACAGCGCTATTCATGTTATTTATTCCATAGTAGCGACGTTTGTGTTTTCCGTTTCCCAAAACCAATGCAGGCAAGAAGGACCTCTTAGAATATTAATCACTGTAGATACTGACTGCAAATTCCTCAGCGATGCAATCCTGCATGTTTCCTATTTAAATTATGCATGTTTCAGGGCATGTATCGGAGAAATTGAGTGATATATTTCGCACTGCAGAGAACAGGCTAACAACTAAAAAAACATAAAATTATTAAAAATTCGTGATCAATTTGTTCATTTATTTGACATCAGTAAATGGTCGTAGAATGGATTCAGGAGACCTTAAACTTTATGCAATTTACTAAAACACACGACGTCAATAAATTTCAGTCGGAAAAACGTAGGCTAAATTAAAAGAGCAGTTGAAGTAAACTTCGTGTATACTAATTTAAGCATTTGTCATTGAAACTAAAACAGTAACCACCTCATGGGCACACCTAATTTTACTTACTAATTATTGCCGAAGCAGAAAACAGCCTAATTGTACCTCAGTACAGGCACAGGCGTTGTACATGAAACGTTACTGAGCTTGCTACCTAATGACAATTATCCGTAGACATCACTTTAATGAAATAGAGAACGACATAACCTACCCCTTCTCTCCTTGCCTGGTACACCGCCCTGCGAATCTTCCATTGTCACTCAGGAAGAAAACCCAGACTACTGAAACTCAAGTTACATTTCAAAATATGCAGACCAGCTTGTTTCATCTTACCGGTGTCTCCTCCACCTGCTACCTCTCCGCCGTCTGTTTGAACGTTGGGATTGGAAGGGGCGGTGGCCGGAGGTTCGTATCCAATTGTCAAATTAATCGTTGCCTAAAATCAGAGAAGGCTATTTCAATTAATTCATTATTTTAATTAAAAACATCTATCGAACTATCATTATTCCATTATTTTCCTTAATTCACAACGATGTGTTAATAAAATGCGCTATGCCGTAAATCCCACATTTGCCTAATCTTTTTGAGAGAATGAAAACATTTGTTTTTTTTTACATAACGATAATGGACACACGAAATATAATACTAAACAATGATATTTTTATATTAATGATGATGACACAGAAAACATCCTCCGCGCACTGCGGAACCTGACAGAACGGGTAAAATTTAAAAAAATGTGATTGTTATTCTGTTAAATATAAATATTGCATCTTGTTGGCAACAGACACACGTTTAACAACTTTGGTTTTTTGAAGAGGTGCTAGTGGAATAAAAATGTTTATATCTACTGTGTGTATTCACTAAATATGGAGACAGAGTGGAGGTACAGTACTTTAAATCCACCTGTGGCTATACTCCCTGTCCTGTAAAACTGGAAAATTGAAGAACTGTCCTCAACTTACAGCTTTGAATTCTCACAGCTCTTGAATACTGTGCATGTTCCTATTTATCTTGTGTCTAAATTAAAAATTTAGACATTTGCAATACTTTATCAAATAGGAGGTAATTAACTCTACAAACCCAGACAAATATATAGTATTTTTACACAAGATAATGGTCTCAAATTTCCATTTTCTTTAATGGGGGCAGATGGGAGCCAATTGCAGGACAATTGTGTACAAACATATGAAACTTTACTTTTATATACTTTATTGCATCTTCCCAAGTACCATGCTTTAAAATAATGGCATGCTTTACCATCAGAAAAGAAGAAAAGATTAACTTACACCAATGTCTTGATTCTTTTCATTGAGAAGAGGCAAATTCTTCGATGGGAGGGACTTGACCTGACCAGCTGCCAAGTCTTTTAGAGAAACTTTCGCAGAGCCAATAAGCCTATAAAAAGAGGATTTTAGAATTATTTGAACTGTACATCACGCATTTCATTGCAATGTTATTTATTACGTTATTGGATCATTTATCAAAGATGGTAACATGAAGCCATGAGGAAAAGGACACTGGGTCATCTCCTGGCACCGTCTTTGATCAAAGTTTGAGGCCAGTCAAGTAAAGAACAAAGCTGCAAAAACTGAGGCAGATCTGTGCAGAGCAGTTGAAGCGTTAGCTGGAGTGTGCTTTTCCTCCCAGCAATTATTTTAAAAGCTGCTCTCTGCACACCCTCTCTTTCTAAAATTGTCAGACACTGCTGTTCAAGTGAATAGCAATAACAAACACACTGTTATACACCTGAGAAGGAAAGAGTACACCTCACATGATACAGCCATATTCCATCTTTCACAATTTCAAACACCTACAGTAAGGATACTGGTCTTTAATATTGAGACATTATTGGAAAATACCAGTTTATTTATTTTTTTCTGCCTACTTTTTGATTTAGAATATCGTTTGCTTTGGACACCAAAGTCCAGTGAATGCTGGATACAAGTGAAGTTGGCACAGGTTCATTTTCTAATCAAATCTGTAACATATCTGTGTCACATGGGGGACTACTTATAATAACCGCTAGCTGGAGCAAAACACCTCAGGCAACGTGTTCAAAATAATCTGATCAACAATTGAATCTGCCTTCTGGTAGAAAAGTAGAGGGAAAGGTAACTAAGTTTTTGACTGCCTGTCATTTGGAGAATTGGGAAAGGAGCACTAAAACACACAAATTGCCTGTTTCCCAGAAAGTCAGCAGACATCCTCTCTTCACTGGTTGTGCCTTCCCGGTCCTAATACTGTCAGTGTCCATTCCAGTCAGGCAAAAGGTTCGGTTGCTAATCAAATAATTAAACTAATAATGTGATTGTTTAACGTGTTTCTCCTGTTTTATGATGTTTTTGCTCCTAAAAAAGCTGCAGATTTTCAGGTTCTTCACCAATATTTTAGGTAAATATCACAGTTTACAAGCTTGCTGGCACAGGTAACACTTAAAAAAACTTATAACTAGCAGATTCGTTATATGTAATTAAGAGCTCAGATGCAGAAAAAACTAGCTGACACTAAGGTCACCAGGATCTTGTCTTGGCCTTACAGGTAGACTGTAGATGTTTCTGTTCTGTGCACTTTAATCCGAACCACAGAAAAGGCAGTTTTAATAAAGTCAATCTCTCTGCACACCTTACTTCTCCCTTCACTTGCAAATACACAGACTGTGTCCTGGCAACCTAGACTGCCTTGGTTAAGAGGAACAAGCCGATGACTCATTTTACTTTCCAGCAGAGCCACAGCCCTGGATATGTCCTGCCCTTAACGCTCAGAGCACATGAAAATCATCCTCACATGCTGTCCTGCTGTTATTCCTAGTGGGAGTGGCTGGAAGTCATTCTGTTAGATTTCTGGGTTGTTCTGTTAAGAGTTCAGGGTAGATTAACGCACGATCACCAGAGTGTTTTAGGCACACACTCTTAAGAAGTATTACATCCACACTGACGACCTGAATTCCATGGAAATGTCTGTATTATACAAGTTCTGTTGAACTGTCCTTTTAACAAAAGACTTTTTCCCAGCAGTTTCACTGCCATCCATTCTGATATTTGTTGTGCATTATGCAGTCTGCACTTGTGATCTGCCTTCTTCAGCTCGGTCCATGAATGTTCTACCAGAAACGGATGGCCAATCAAGAAGAAGGATCTCCATATCATCATTTACCATTTGGTTCAATTTAGGCTTTGCACTGTATTGTTATCCTGTTGTGAAGTCCATATGTGACTTGAGCATTTGGACAAGAGGCACCAGGGATTGACTATGATGTCCTGGTAAATTTTGCATTCACTCTATTCCAAATTTTGGGGTCAGTCCAGTTCTAACCTGAAGCAGAAGATGCAAAACAAGACTAAAACGTAGAAGGAGTGGCATCTTAAGTGACAGCATTTATTTTCAACATATCTACAATACGAATGCATTTGACTATAGTAATATATTAGTTTTTGATATAGTCAATATAGTGCCATGCATTTATATTACATTTTAATTACAAAATCTTAACTTACACCTGCATTTTTTCCAGCTGAAATCAACTTTTAGTTACCATTTGTTAAGGGATGTTCATCCTGCTGTATGACTGAAAAGGTAAACCATACCTTTGTTTTCTATACACAGTCTGTCCTATTCAGTTCATATTTACACAGAATTAATTCAAGTATGTTGGGTGGTATTACCAAAAATTACTTTATAACAAATATTTAAATACAGTGTTTTTTTACAGTACAATCAAAACTTAATTCATAAATACATTTGGTGACTTGAATCAGACAATTCTGAATATCTTTATTTGAAAAAAACTATTTGAATAATAGTTGCACTGTCCCTATATACTGCTGACACAAAACTTGAATATTGAATATCCTCTCTTTTAATGACACCTTACATGCCTATGGGATTCATCTCTAATATTAAAAATAAGATATTTATATATAATTCTTATAATAACAATTAATCAATATTTTCTATAAGAAATGTTAAATGTTTGAACATTTTTATCAAGGGCCAGAGCTATTCAGAGCTGTTGTTTAATATGCAGTATAAAAAAGCACAACAATTGCTTAACATTATAATACATTTCAGATCAGAAAGGAAAAGTCATCAGCACACAGGGGTTTTGCTGGAGAACGTCACTATGTCACGGTATTTAATGTCTCCCTTAAAAATAAAAAGTTATTTCCAAAATAAGCTAGGGGTAAAAAAAATTACTCTTTACAGTTCTGTAAAGAAACAAAGTGCACAATAATCCACTATGCAATGTACAGCAAATGGTGAGGCCTCGGATTTTGGGTCTAACTACAGGCTGGAACACCACCTGGCAGCTCAAACACTCAAACAGCTCAATCCAAACAAGATCCAAACCCTGCGCACAAGCAGAGCAGCCTTCTGGCCCAGAGGAGCAAATTGTAATTAGACAGGGGGTGTGTCCTCACTGTAACAGTTACCTCACTGCTACAAGGGCAGAAAAGCACTTTTCATACTTTTCTGAGACTATGAAAAGGAAGATACATTTGTCAAAGTCCCATTTATGTTGAGAATTTACTGAAATATTGAACTGACTGTAAAGTTGTCCATTTTGATGCAAAAATAGTTCTCTGCAAAATAAGTTCCTACTTTTTCCAAAATGTAAAAGAAAAAGTTAAAATGAGAAGGGAAATTCTCAAATTTCTTGACATCTAATATACCAAACTCATAGCCAGTAGTTTCTGCTCATAAATGATAAAGAGGTGTCTTTTGGATTATCACCGAGTTCCAGCCTCAGTAATGAGTGAATCAGACACTTGCTCAATAACCACATTGTTCTCCCATTGTCTTCATAAATGCACATGATTATTGTACAATAATTCACTTCTTGGTCCTAACAACCATGAGTCTTCCCTTATTTCCCCTCCTACACAGAAGTTTTGAGTCACAGAGTCAGTCCATTCTGAGTGGGCAGAGACACAGGTGGAAACTCATCAAAGTCTGATGCCCTCCTGCTGTCTGGCTAAGACACCCTAACAGCTTATAATGTTAATGTAACTTAAAGCCCTGGATTCATTACCACAGAACCTCTGAATCTCATCTAACAGTCTCTGCATAATGCACCATGTATAATTTTATTTTCGAGTAAGATAAATCGCATTAAAAAAAAATCACGAGCTTCCTGAGTGACTCAACCTGTAAAGGCTTGAGCTCTCTGGTCACGGGTTCGAGTCTGGGTCATTTCACTAGCTGACTGTGACTGGGATTGTCACAGAGTAGGGGAGTATTAGTTGGTCATGGCTCTCCTGGCAATGCCAGAACCTCCCGGGCCTTGCGGGCTTGCGGTGCTGTCGGGTGTGGTACTGGCCTTTCTTCCAGCTGGTGCTGAAACTCGATCGCGGAGGTGTGCTGACATGTTAAAGGACCAATGACTCGAAGGAGGGCTGGTAGGAGGAGCCCGCCAGCACTTCTTCAATCTGCCTTGTGTGAGTTTGCACGGGACATACAGGTAGCTGCAAGCTGAGACATGAAAAACACACCACTGGCTATTCCAATATTCGGATGTGTATAACAAAAAAACAGCCAAAAGTGCGTAAACAAATCTGACAAAAAATATGACAGCTTTTCTTTTGTATGATTTTTGTTCCCTCTATATTTTTGGAAGAGGGACGTTTAGTTATTTAAGCAGTAACGTGCACAGCAGGAAATGCCAAGCCGATGTTATTTCCTGGCTTTATTTTACAGTTTCTAATCAAGGCCTCACAGGCATATGAGGGCACATATTATTGACTGCAGGTTAGAGTTAACACAACCCATATGCAAAGATATGGAGACACAGAGCTGGGGTTAGACACATACTTCAGCTATACATTAGATGTACTGTATAGACACACAGCTATACGTTACACAGCTGGCCCTGTAGTTTCATAGATCTTTTTATTCTCTATATGTTTGTTGTTTATTCTCTGTATTAGGTAATTAGGAGAGTTCATGCTGCATACTTGCTGCTGTAAGGGATTCTCCTATCTTCAGGACATGGAACCCAGTGCAGCCTGCACATGATCCACAGGCAGCTGTTCTGTTAGAACTTTACCCAGAACCTATTATTAAGGTATATTCACTGCTGCCTTTCTTTATCAGGATTTTATTGTTGGGTGTAAAAGTGAACATTCAACATTAAGGAATAAAAGCCTCTATAAATAAATTAGTGTGATTTCAAGTATGAGCAACTCTTATGTTCCTATATTCAATTTTTTTTGTCTTGGTTTAATTCCTCACACTACAGTTTAGCAAATAAGTTTAGCAAATAATTTATAGAGGGACATTTCAAATCATCCATAAATGGATTTGATAGAATAATTTTAGTTCCCTTTCGGAGAACGGGGGGAGAATTTGACAACCTCTCAACCTCTCTTTAGAATAACTGTTAGACTGCTGAGTGGATGCATGAGTCACCAGGCTCCTAATGAAGCATGTTATTTCCTTTGTTGAAATAAGTTGTTAAAACAGGAGATGTCAAAAAATTCCAAGCAGCACTAAGCTTAAATTCTCAAACATAAATGCGTTTTGCAGTCTCCCTACTGGTATTCATCAAGAAAAAGACTTCACTCCTCATTTAACAACCAAGACTACATTCCTCGGAGTACTGATATATTACATCATTACTGCTCCCCCTCACGGTTTACAAATTCCACATCTCGTTTTTGGTACCACTGTCACAGTCAACAGCACAACCGATACCCCACTGCTTAAGAACAAGCTTAGATCTTAAGCTTTACCCTTCTCAGAGCGGTCACTCCAACGCTGCCACCCACTGCCTGTGTTAAAAGAAGCTGAGATGTGACTCACACTCACATCATCTACATACTGCCCACGGCACACTGTTCTATTTACACAGGGCAGAACCCACAGGCAACAGGAGGGAAATGACAGATGTGCAAGCGTGCAAAGCTAACTAAGCAAAGACTTCCCCTTCGCTTCCTTCTGGAGTCTCTCTCTCTCATAAAGGGGTTTAGAAAAGTCACTTATTAGAACAATAAGGTACGAAGAATTGAAAAAAAAACGCATGTTGTTAAATCATTCTTGCAGTCCAGTTAAAAGTTCTGGTGTGTCTATTCCCTTTTGCTAGAAGAGTGCATGATGATGTATTTATCACCTGATTGGAACCCATGCAGATAAATAATAGGTACTGTACAGTATATACAGTGTGGGGAAAAAATTCCAGACCACCAAAAAAAGAGCTAACATTGTACCTTCATGTACAGGGTGGTCAATTGTGACATTAAATAGCTGCTATTACCAAACATGGCTATTTGGTAGCTATGCTGCACTTCTTAACTTAAAGCTCTCTGCTTGTGTGAAATCAACATGCAACTAATGTTACTTTTTTTTTTTTTAGTCACAATGAATGCCTTTACTAGTCTACAGGAAGGATGGATCCAATTTTCTCTTTTATTCCTTCCTTCACAGCCACCACTGGAAAAAGCAAGACGAACAATTCTTTAAACTCCTCGGTCTTGAAAGTCACAGTTATGTTTAATATTATTCAGAAAATCTATCCTTGCATTCAGCAGAACATGTATTTGTTGGCTGAAGGCAACAGTGCTACATTGCTGGCGTGACTCATTAAAAAAGAACCCCTCAGACATTGTTTTGCAACAAGTCTACAGAGGCGTGCCCAACCTTCACTTTTTGCAGCTGTTGCTAGGTTACAAACTATCCAGGGATCTTGGAAAAAAGTCTGAAATTATGGTCATTTTCCTCCTACAGTCAGACAGGATGCCTTACTGTTCCTAAATGGAAAATTCATTAGCTCTTATGTTTCCTCTTAAAACAGAGAAATGAAAAAGGAACCCTGTATCTGCTTCTTTTGTCTACAGAGATCAAAAACGTTAAAAAATGATGTAACCATGAGCCTAGATTCCCTGAAAATGGCTTTTCCTAAAACAGCACTCCAGCAAAGTAAAAAAACCAACAACAAAGATGAGATCTACATCTTTGACAGAAACAAAGGGATTTCTAAACTATGGTTATATTTTCTTGTTCATGAGAATTTTACACTAAGGTAGAAAACCTGGAGAGTCATTTTTTAACTTCTAGTTATGTTTTCAAAACATCTCATTATCCACACTGAACAAAATACCAGCTGGATATTTTCTTTATGAACCCATACAGAATGGAAAAAACTACAAGGAAACCCAGGGAGCACAGTCACAGTTTCCAGATTGATACCATATGCTTTTTATGAGGAGACTAAAATATCCAAGAACAAAAGTGCAGCGGTGTGTGTCTTAAATAGGAGATGCCTATAACATATAATTTAAGAGATTTCACCAGTAATCAAAATTGCTGGTAAGCATAGAAAACAAAATTGTCCTTTTGGAAACACAATCAAGTACTGTAATCTTTGTCATAGAGTGAGGTTTGAGTTTGCGTTTGTAAGCAGAAAATAAAAATCTGAAACAGAATCTATTTTTCTTTTAGAAATACATACACTTAATTTCCACTTTTCCAATTTCCAGCCTTTAAGACAGCTAAGCACCATTAATACAAGATATCAGGACATTTGAACAAGTCTGTTTATGTTTAACATTACCTAAGTTTTCCAAAGAATGTGTATGACATACCATATGTCTAAACTGAAAACTAATCTCTACTTTTTAAAACATCTTTTTGTTCTTTGTAAAAATATGCGAGTATACTGAATGCAGATGGGAAAGGGATTTCCTATTTTTACTCATACATACACCTACTGTATGGAAGTAGGACTGTAAAATAATTTAGTAAATTTACAATTTACTTACTCTATTTGAGTAGCGTGCAGGCACAGCTATAAAAATATGTTATCTTTTGCAATACTTTCATAGAAATATTTACTTAACCTTTTTTGTTCTCCACACTCTGTCATCAGCAATGAAAGTCTATTAATTAAGTGCAAATTGATATTCTGTAAGATTAGGCTTGAATTAAAAAAAAAACATTTTTCCCCAGAAAACAAAACATTCCATTTAAGGAGGTGCTTTTGTAAACCATCAAAAAACGTCCCCAGCTCCTATTTATTTGGATCTTCATTTTTATGTTAAAATTAAGTCATTTTTAACAGTGAGCAATTTAACAACCATCCCCCGATCTTATAGAAGGCCTTTCACTCAGTTTTCTGCAGAGCTTCCCAGACATTGCCGAGCAGGTCACAACACAGCACCACAGGGTGTGGAAATAGCAGAGGACAACAATACAGTCTCTAATAAAGACACACCTGTAGTGTCATGGGCGGCATTCCCTTAGGTTTCTCCAATGTCCAACTAATAGTTCAGTGATAAGCCACTACCAATACACACCACCCTTAATACCGTATACCGTATCTTTTACTCTATAATAATATGGCAATGGAAATAATTGCACTCCTGAAAGCTATGGTACATGTGTATTGTGCTAACTTACTATTAAAATTATTTCTTCTCATGAAATGAGAATTTTAATGTCATCTTTCCTGGAGGTATTCCTCTGGCAGGTTGTTTGAAAGAACCTCAAGCCTTTTGTATCCGGTAATGCCACACAGTTCACGCTCTTAACAGCACTAAATGAAAGAAGAGCCACACAAGCATGTTTCCTCATCCCCCAAATATCGCTTTTGACATTTCTCAAACACAGCTATCAAGCAACACCCCCCTGTCTCTGTGATGGCGATTGACCTCCACTGTACTGCTGACTCTTCATTACAAAAGCAAACACCTCCAGGTATCTGCAAAGAGCTGATTATTCTTCAATAGCAGAACAGGCACAGACAGGAATTTTAACAACTGGCTTAACCCAAAAAAATCTCAAGTGGCCTTTCAAAAGACAAAAGGGCAAGGCCTTTGCTATTGCTATAAAACTGAAACCCCAGAACACTGACTTGTCTGTTTAACTAGATTATTTGCTTGACAGATGTGTTTTTGAAGGGTTACATACTGTACAAAAGCAAAGTGCAACAATACTTGCAATTCTAGTTGATTATTGCTTATAATTAAGGTATTTTTTATCAGTCAAGTACTTACTATTAGAACAGCAGATTTAATGAAGGTGCCTCCCTTTTGTTTGGTCTAGTCACTACATTGAACTTTTGACAGAAAATATGCAAATTGAATCACATTTGAAGGTACATACTTATTTTGACCAATGGTTTCATAATCCTTGACAATGACTTCAATAAATGAAGAGGAATCCAGAGGGGTTGCCTTTAAATCAAACTCAACGACCTAGAATTAGAAAGGAAATTAGTGTTAGTTTCTCTGTTGTAAAACAGCATTTCTGTTCCAGTGGCAAAGTCATTAATTTAAAGACGATTCCAAAAAAGGGCAAACTGGGCAGAGTGTCAAATCCAATGGGTACATCGTTGATCCATAACCGTTCAGCATCACAGGCTTTGCAGATCTGCACTGATCACTGTATAAAAGCGATTTACTACAAAAATATCAAAACTGTAAAATCAAGTTCACAAGACGAAAGTTTTGATTACTAAGTCAACTTTCTAAGTATAAGTATTCAAATTCAGGTACTTGCTGCAACTTCCTTTCATAGGTACAAGATAAACAGTACTGACCTCCACATTCTAAAGAACAAAGCGGTCCCTGGCTTCTCTCCCACTAGCAGTGATTTACTGTACAGTGTAAAGATCCCTGCAATTTCAGACTTGGCAAATATTGGAACAGGGGGTACAAGGAACACAGATATAAAAACAAATGCCTTACTTCATTCCAAACAGGATTGGTTTCACTGTTTATGGATTTGGTTTTCTTCTTCTCGGCTGAAAAAAAAAAGTTTTAATCTGAGTATCTCATAGTAGGAGAACGATTGTAAACAAAGCTATTTGAACACTTTTCTGTCCCATAGGCCTTTCAGGGACTCCCTAATGTCAAAAGGGTTATAATTTTCTGTACCTCTACGGCCTGGGGAAGAGTGATGAACGTGACCCTCAACGAAAAACAAAGGTCATGCGAGATCAACTTTGTCACGATTTACCCCAAGGGCGTCAGTTCTACTTTTTTCAGGTTCCATTGTTGTCACACACGGAACTTTTCTATTAGAACGTTAGCTTGTTAAGTGAGTTTTGATTTCACAGTGGCTACATACTGTACAATGCTACACACAAACAGTATGCCTACCATGGGAACGTGTGTTGTCCCTTACAGACACAGAGCATTACGCTCTTCGCAAATGTAAAGTAGACGTACTGTACCGTACGGGGGGCAGGGATTGCAGGGGGGAACTCAAATTGGTCTAAAACCCACGCATCCAGCGTGACATAAATACTGGATGACATAATGTATTTGAACAGCGCAAGAGAAATTAATAACAATTGTGCAATACAGGAGCTTAAAAAACGAAGGAGGTTATTATTAAAATGGAAAATGAGGCAACTCCGTGTTGAAATTCTGCTTCCTTAAAAAAAAAATCCACACCCAAAGGTAATATGATCGCAAGCAGCAGCACAGCCATTAGCGTTAACGAAAGGAGGCAGCGATTCAAGCTCTATCCCCTTATTTGGGCATGGTTTTTTTTTTTCCATTTTATCGCCTCAATGTGAAAATCTGGAATTCCATTTCATGGGGATGAACAGATTTCTAAAGTTCAAAAGTCTGCATCTGATGGACCAATATCCCTCAGTTTTAGTTTCGTGAAAAAATCCATTAGGCGGAAACTCCGGTGTTTCTGTTGTCCCAATGTGTTCAGATTTCTATTGCTGATTTGGGTTTGAGTTAAATGTGCTCATCGTGTAGCTCTAAACACAGAATACACAAATCCACCGGACGCCCCAGGAGATTAGTACACATTATTTCTAAAAAACAATGGCCTGGCTGCTAAATTCAGCAGACTGTGTATTTGTTTGGGGAAAAAAAAATACTAACAGACAGGCGTTCTTCTACAATACGTTAAGGAAAAAGGACCATAAGAAATTAGTGTATCCTGAACAAACGGTGTTTTCATTTCTTTAATATATGTCTACAGGAAACGGCTTCCAACCCTATAGTACAAAAACAAGTTTTCAACGTGAAATTTTAAACATCATTTTAAGGGGTTCAAATATAGTCTCAGGAAAACGTTGTTCATTCCATGCAGATTTATTTTGTTCCACTGTAAAGATTTGTTATGCAAACATTTTTCCTGTTTATGATACAATTTAACAAGAATGCTTAATCTTCTGACTCATAAGGAGTTGCTGTTTTTTTGTTCGTGGAAGATATTTCACTTTGGTAAACTGGGGTTATGCGAGCACCATATTGTTTGGCCTAAGATCTAGTCAACCATTTTTTCCCTATATGCAACATGATAAACACAAATCAAGTAACTCGGTCTTTTACACATATACAGTAAATCGCACGGCAAATAACTATCTCCGAATACAAGTATGAATTCCCATGTTACAGTAGCTACGATATTCAATACAGTAACCACTAAAATGGGCTTGCTGGTTGGAAATCATGTCCTATCATCTAAACTATTCTATGGTTTTCCTAACATTAGTCAAGCTCTAAGTGCTATAAAATGACACTCATTATAAGCCGCAATTTATTTGGTCTTTCTGGACCTCATTCTCCTCTGGTCTGTCACATTGCACTGGGCGTTCCTGAATACTGAACAAGAACATGAGAACGGTGCCAATCGACAGGAGAGGCCATTCTGCCTATCTAGCGCATGTGGTAGATAGTACTCTTCAGAGATTTAACCATTCTTGGTGAGCAAACACCTCTTTGTGCCGTTCAGAAGCATCTTGAATGGCTTTGTTAATCAACACAGTGACGCTTATTAAACTCTTCGACGTGAAATGGTCTAGACCTGCCTGAACGTCTCTGGAACTCAACGGATGATTGACACTGTAATTGATGCAGTAGTGCAGCGGGGGTAAACTGTCCGGTTGCCAGGAGGGGAAGGGTCAGACATATCTCAGGGCCAAGTGCCTGACAGATGCATAGGATGCATGTTTAATGTCCTTCCTAACATAAAAATAAAAAATATACAATGGTGGTGCATTATTTTCTATTGTTTCGGATTGATTTATGCATAGCCTGATCTATGCAAGACTATTTTATGACTACCCCTATCCTTCAGAAAGATTTGCAGGGATTGAGGTACCCTTGCTTCTGAAGAGATCTGAAGAAACTATAAGAAATAACTGACAGACTCTAAAATTGATATTTCCCAATTAGTCTCTCCGATTTAATCTCCTGCATAGACAACTGACTAAATATAACATATTCCAGTTCGCTCCTCGATTTCTGCTTGTTTTACAAGGTTTTCGTTTCCACCAAGCGCACACAACCTCGCACAAAAAAAAAATGTGTGAATATTCCGGGATCACACTTGCAAAATGTTTTTTTTTACTAATGTTGTGCTGATTGATAGTATGAACAAAAAACGCCCAACTTTTTTTGATGATGAAAAAAAAACAGAAACGAGTACTTTTCAAGGTCATATTTGCAGCGTTTAAGGATTTTTTTTTTAATTTGATTACTGAAGCTTGAAATAACTTCGTGAATAAAAAAAAACTCCTGTTAACTGACGTGACTTAACTCCATCAAAGGTGAGAAAGGCAAGATCTTACCTTTGAAGACAACAGTTACTATGGGGTCTGGATTTCCAAGTTTCTTTTTGGGCAGACCTTTCGCGGATTCCACAGCTACACGCAGCATTGCGGCGACGAATTGTTTTTTTTTTTATTCCGTTTTTTGACCGAAGTAAAGCCGACCCAGTTGCTGCATGCTCACTTGCGACAGCCTTTCCACGTCTCAAAGGGAGCAACGCAGCTAGAGAGGAAACGCACGGTTTGTGCAATTTGGGAAAGGAGAAGAGGGTGGAACTTAGGGAGTGGCAAATACCTGTATTAAAGGGAAAACATCAGGCAGGTAAAGCTTTTTTTTGGGGGGGGATTCAGAGTTCAAGGGTGGAAATAACTACAAATTGGTTCCTGCTGTCGGCAAATGTTCCACAACATTCTACTGTCTTATAAAGCATACTGTATGGGATATACTCTGGTTAAGAATGGTAATTTAATCTAGGTACAGTATATCATAGTTGTATTCGCACATTTTAGGTAAAACATAAAAAATACATAGTAACTTCAATAAACTATAAACTATGTTGATTGACCTGATCGAGGTACTTTTTCAGTTCCAAGGGAAGTACAGAGCAGTTTTGTCTATACAGTAGCTCGAATCTCAAACCTCCGTCTACCTGTCTGACTTCGCGTTTCGCTCATGTGATGTGTATCAGAATGCAATGTGATGCACCTTGTTGTTTTCTGTGTATTATTTAACTCTAAACGACCTGACTTGTCTCGCCTCAGGTTTTGTTCCTTATAGAAATTCGGAAGACAATAAATCGGGGTTAAACGCCACCTTGTGGTTAAATCATTATTTAATTAATAATCGCACCGTATAAAGTACAGTATAGATACAAGTACGTACAGAACGAATAAACGGTTGATTAGAGACTGAACATTTAATATAATGTTAATCCCAAAATATTATGTGAAGTACTACAGTAATCTTCAGAACGCACACAGAACTGATAAACCACTTGTGCGCTACGTCAAAATAATTATGATTTTAAAATAATTATTACTAATTAAAATGCTGTTTAAGCATTTTACATAAGTATTGCAAAGGTCTTAAGAACCTTACTGTGGGGTCTCATTTTGTGAAATTATAAACCGATGCAAGCACTTTATTTTTTAATTTGGTGCTTGACCAGCTCTTTTCCTCGCTCTGTTGCATTATGGGAAAGGAAGCCGATGTGAGTCATAACTGGCGATGGAAGTGCCGCTGGTGTATTGCTGGAGGCAACAGCGGAGCTGACAAGTGTGTCATTTCAGGACGTCTCTCCAAAGGGTTTACAGGCAACGGCTGGACTGTAAAAAAACAACTCCAACAGGAAGTGCAAGCCAGCCCGCAAGAAGCTGTTGAGCTGCTTCTCACATCTCATTCAGGTCTGTGTCAACTGCCAGTGGTAGAGTGATCCCATATTTAATATACCCTGTAACGCACAGCTGGCAACCCATTGAAGCTAGACAGGTGTGAGCCTGGTCAGTACCTGGATGGGAGATCTCCTGGGAAAGCTAAGGCTGCTGCTGGAAGAGATGTTAGTGAGGCCAGTAGGGGGTGCTCACCCTGTGGTCTGTGTGGGTCCTAATGCCCCAGTATAGTGAGGTGGACACTATACAGTAAAAAAGGTGCTGTCCTGGTGATAAGATGTAAAACAAAGGTCTTGACTCTCTGTGGTCATTAGAAATCCCAGGGTGTTTTTTAAATAGTAGAGGTGTTAACCCAGTGTCCTGGCCTAATTTCCCGCCTAGGCTTTACCAATCACGGCCTCCTAATAATCCTTATCACTCTGTTCTCCTCCCCACCTATAGCTGATGTGTTGTGAGTGTACTGGTGCACTTTAGCTGCTGTCGAATCGTCCAGGAGGGCTACACCTTGGTGGTGGAGGGGAGTTCCCATTATCTGTAAAGCGCTTTGAGTGGAGTGACCAGAAAAAGTCTGTTTAAGTGTAAGGAATTTATTTTATTTAACTATGGACATTAGCAATACCCTTCCAGAATCCGTGCCAAGTAGCTGTAATCACACCTGGAGGTGGGCTGAGCTGCTTTTAGGGGATTCTCTCATTATGTGCTAAGGCAATAAATACGCAGCATATTGTATGCAAGGAAGAAAAAGCAGGAGATTCTGGAGATGTATGCGGGGGTTCAATAATAATCAGTAATAATGTGGTCTAATTAGAGATTATTGAATACTTAGTATCCTCTGTTTAGTAGCACTTGAATATACAGTACAGGGTTTTGAAAATGCAGCAATGACACACAATGCTCCAGTAATCCTAAACTACAAGACCTCCAGAAGCGTCTAAAATACGTATAAAATCTGTGTATAAAATACAAGCCCTGGAGTTGTTATTTATCACAGAAAACCTGCATCCTTTTGTTGATACATAGTACAGTGGCCATATTGATATTGTAGGATACATAAGTCTCTATTAATAGTGCAGGAACCCTGAAGGCCAGTTCTGAAAGCAATCTCTAATGATACTAGAGATTAATAATGTGGTTTTAGACCACAGGGATTCTGTAGGCTCTGTAAATAATGAAGTAGCCCAGATCTATTAATACCACAAAAGCCATGGAAGTTCTATTAATAAATGAGGGTCTGGTAAGATCTATCAATAATGCAGGAACCCTATAGTATCTTTTGATAATACAAGGATCTATTAATAACAGAGGAGTTTAGTTTAAGGAGGAGTTTTAGAGGAGTATAATCATATGCTCATCACTACAGATCAATATTATTGATGTATAATAATAATATAATAATTGCTTACACTTATATAGCACTTTTCTGGACACTCCACTCAAAGCGCTTTACAGCAGCAACCTTAGTTTTTCCCAGGAGGTCTCTCATTCAGGTACTAACCAGGCTCACACCTGCTTAGCTTCAGTGGATTGCCAGTAATTATATAGTAATTAGTAATTTCACTATATATACGACCATGCTGTATATTTCTGCCATGTGAATATTTCTGTGCATGCTTACACAAGTTTTGGAGGGGACATACAGAAATTGGGATGATTTATTTTTAATAAATGATACTTGAATATAAAGATATAGTATAGTCATTTTTCCACACTGATTACTGTGTGAGAGTCTATACTACAGTGAATATGAGTAAAAGCGAATGGGAATCACAGACACAAAAATACATTAACAGTCTGTTGCCAAAAACAACTGGCCAAACTACGTTCATTTAGTTGAAGTGTTTGTTTAGTTGATGTATGCATTTCGTAAGCAGAAGAAATATGATTTTGTCTATGATAATATAAACCAGGTTACTTTCAGACATGGAGTAGATCAAAAGGATTAATGTACACAATAATATCTTCTGCTACTAATCACATACATACTGTACGTTTAAGACCCCCAGGTGATGAACACTGTTAGCACATTTTAATCTGAAATTTGTCAATCTGGCTGTGCGAGACGACCACACTCAAAAAGTTAAGAACTGCAAAGATGCTGCGAAAGAATCTGTAACTGCTGTAACTCCCTTAACCTTATTATTTCTTGATGTCAAGTGACATTCTCCAAAATATCTAATACGTGGAAACAAATAAGCAAAAATAAAGGTTATATGCACTTTTTACTAGCCTTCCTTTAAAATTATGTAGCGCTCTGACGTCTCCGTCATATTTAAGGAAACGGAAGTGACGTCGCGGCGCTGTTTTCAAACTTGATTTCAATCCCGGAAAAGAGCGAGCTGTCTAACACCAACGCTCTTTTAGATGTTAGAGACAAGTCTTTTACACCTGGAAAAAATAACGGTGAGGTCTGTTTTGTAAATATGTCAATTTTAGTACCTTCACACGCACAGCTTGTTTAATTTATGATTTTAACTGCTCACTTTTTATTTTTCTCAAGAGCTTAACGTCTTCGCGTTTTATTCATGTCGTTTTGGATCTCTTTAAAGTTTAAACTATATTATGCGTACGAATGTGTATATATTTATGTAGCTAAAAAAGAACGTCCATGTCTTCTGTTTAAGTGGTTATAACGGTAAACGTTTGTTTAATTACTACTTGTGGCGCTGATATTTGTCTCTCCACGCCCTGCGATACAGGCCTTTCCCATCATATAACTTAGAGATTTATAAAATCTATGGTATGGATTTGATTTTTATTCTTTCTAGAGTTTTCCCTGTATCCCGTCTTCGTTTGTGTATGTGATCTAATGTATTTTTGTCTTGAAATATCCGCCCGAATCGCTTTTCAGTTAGTACCTATATCATTGGATCATAGGTACATGTTTTATTTGAATAAATGGTATCTTTTCTAGATAACACTCAAATTATGACATCCAGAAATGCAAAAGACAATATTGTCAACAAGCTGGGACTGAAGCTGGGCAGCTCCAGATCTGACGTGGAGCTCGATAAACTGCGAAAGGAAAATGCTCTTCTGAAAAAGACAATGGATGACATGTCTAAACATAAAGGCAAGATAACGGAGTCAGAAAAAAGCAAACTTCTAGAGGTACGGTATTAAAACTACCACTTTATATTTTCCCCTTAAAACAGGAAAGTAGTCGAAAGGGTTGTGTGAGTGTGGAACGAGATATCTAGCCATGTTGTTGAAGCTGGCACCTTGGTTTCTTTCAGGAATCAGCTGGATGATGTCTAATTATCAAACAGGATTGATGGGCCAGATGGCCTCCTGTCCTTTGTAACTGTTCTTATCTGTAGAGGCTCAGATTCAGTGTTCATGCAGTGTTGGCAAATACTGTTGTAAAAAAAACTGAAATGAATTGAGAGTTCATGGGATGATGCTAATGCCATGCAATGTCCATGGCTTTCCTTTCCAAAGAGTTTAAACTAAACATCTAGTGAAAAATCATTAAATATTGATTCCTTGTTGTGAATTCAAGGCTCTGTTTCAAAGCATTTCCTGAACACACAATAGAGCTTGGCACCGCATACCTGAAGGTGTGCAGAAGAACCGCTGGTTACTGTGTTATGGTTACTTGTAGTTTTACAGATTATGAACGAAGATGGAAAATATTTTCTTACTATATTAAAGATTGTATCCAAAAAAAGAAATATAAGTTAGAATACAATCAAAGTTTTCTTCAGTTTAAGACTTGACATTTAAAATGAAATGTTTCATTAGTTAATGAGGGCTCAGTAAAATAACAGATTTCCCTCAGTAGAAAGCAAGTTACGTTTAGGGTTTTGTGTTGGTATCCAAAATCTTGGTATTGAACCAAGAATATAGTGAAGGAGTTCTTGGGTATTTGTTCAGAAAGTGATCAGGACTAGTGAACATGAGGGATTCTATTTGTAATTATATGGGTGGTTTTTTAATCAATACAAACTTATTTTTTGCAGAAGATTCTTGCACTTGAGACGATCAAGGAGAAGAATGCCCAGCAGCTCCTCACCAAAGAAAAAGAAATTGTTACCCTGAAGCAGCAGCTTAAATCAGGAGGCAATGAGAATGTGTCTGTGCTGCAGGCCCAGCTAGAAGAAAAGAATAAGGAAGCAGAGAGGAGAGAGAAGCTCTTTCTCTCTCTTGCAGAGGAGACAGAAAACTTGAAGAACAGATTGGTGGTAGTTTCAACAAAGTGCCAAGAACTTGAAAGGAAATATGAGCAAGACCCTGTCTTGCAGGTAAGATCAAAGAGGATAGTATGCTGCAGGTTTTTTTCATGTTCTGAATATTCAGAAAAAGCTGGACATTTCTCAAGTAATGAAAAATGACCCTAATATACATGGAAAGTATAAATAAGCCTTGTATTTATACAGTGCGTTGGGACAAAAGCCACTTAAATGTTATAATGTTTCTGATTGAGTTAACCTACACCATTCTAACACCTTTAGGAAGAGATGAGTATAGTGTAGTTACAAGTGGTAATGTAATGGCTACATAGGTGTCATGGAAAACCCCAAAAATATCATGGAAGTGTCCTGGATATTGATATTTGAGGGACTGTGAGAAGCATATTGTAATTTTATACAATACCATGAAATCTTTTTCTGTTTCATTGTATCATAAGATTAGTGTTATTAAAATAATTTAGTTAGCTTATTGTCCTAAATACATACATTTCCACCATGAAGCAGTTTTATTGTACATGGAACAAAGAACTTCTGATAAATAGTTTTTGCTTGACTTTGGTACCCTAAGCCATCTTCCTGATGGGAGCATTACAAACTGAAGATGGAGTGGGAAGAGCTGCAATACTCCTCACCATTCTGGGAACTGGGTTATGGTATAAATCACCAGGCTGGGTCTGCCGTTTCCCAGTTATTTCTCACATTGCCATTCTCACACTTTGATACTTACCTTTCACCCCTAGATACCACACTGTCATATTACATGCAAACATACTCTTAACAAGGCTGTAATAAGCCATCTCTAGCACATTTTGACTAACATTAAAAGCTTTAAGTTTTTTAATTTAGAAAAAACCCTGCCTCTGATTTGCTTTCTTTAAGTATTATCTGTATTCTCAGTGTAACTCAACTTCTGATCATTGTGGGTTCCCAGATATTAAATGCAACGGAGGCAAAAAATAAATATGATAAAATCCAATCCCACCTGACATTTTGAGTTCAGTTGATTTAAAGTACAGTATATACTGTAATACGTTGCTATATTAACTTTTTGTAAACAGCAATATTACAGATACGTTTTAAGTGCCCACTAGATGGCACCATCAACATTTTAAGTGCTTCAACTAACAATGTTCGTAGAAATTTGTTTTTCACCAGATGGCGTTGTGGCTTGTCTTACAATTTACTTGCTTCTCTGAATAGAAAGTACAAAAAGCAGTTGTTGTTTGAATATAGAAGAGTTCTGAATGCTTTGGTACATCTTTGTAATGCAGGCATTCTGTTATATGTAAACATTTTCATAAGGACAAATATCAACTTCTGCCCCTTAAAAATACAGATTTTGAACCTTAAACGTAATAGTATGCAATAACAGCTTCCAATACCATTAGTAAATGCATACTTTGATTTGGAATTACACTTTTCTGACTTGCCAAATAAAGTATCACTATCAAGAAATCATTTCATGACAAAGAATACCTAAAACATACTTTCCTGTCCTTAAGGATTATGAGTTTAAACGTCTGAAGCTGGAACTCAGCATTACAGAGAAGTGTAACAATATTCTTCAAGCCTTAAGTTTGTTGCTTTTGAAGTAGAGAATAGCACAGTATTTTCACTAAGCCAGTACAATTTAATATATTTATGAATGCACATGTAATAACTGCTGTTCTGTTTTTCTTAACCTTTTGGGGGGTGAGAAAAATCACTTAAATTTAAATGAGTGGTTGTCCAGTTTAGATATACTCTTTGAACGGATGCTTATGTAATTTATAGTGAAGTAGTTCTAGCATTTCAGTACATAACTAGGCTAGATGCATGTTATCATTTGACAGACCTTTAAAGTTTCAACATAAAGTAAATATTGAGATCTCCTAGAATGTTAAAGTACAAAAAAGAACAGTCTTTGTGGCCTTGATTATTTTATTCTACTGCCCACTGAAACTTGTTGCAGCTCAGCCAAAGATGATCTTCAAAGAAAGATCATCCAAGTGAAGTCGATCCTTGAACAGGAGCAGTGTGGTGCAGTGGTTAGGATTGTGGACTTGTCACTGGAGACACACAGGCAGGAATGTCAGGAAAAAGGGATGTAGGAGTGCAGATTTTTTATAAATGATCATCAGTTGAATAAACAAATGACTATTTACTTTGTCACTTAAAATGGTTACACAGGGGTCATCCCAAATCACAAAGTCCCTGGGTTACACACCAATAGTGATTTAATTTTAAGGGTAGTGTATGTCAAGCTACAGTAGGTTTCCAGTAATCGGCAAATAATCATTTGAAAGGCCATTAATCTTTATACATGTTTTAAACAATATAACAATCCTTTGTTCTAAAAATCTCATATTTTAGGACTGGGTCAGGCTCTCTTCCATGTTCTGTTGATGTTAATTCTCCAGAGCATATGATGATTCGTGCACAGCCTCACAATATTTTGTGAAAATAAAATCTGAACAGTCAGAATGCATTCATGTGTCTAATGCAGCTTTATATCTTTGATAGGAGGCTTTCCATGATGCTACCTCCGTTTTGATTACTTGAGAAGAATAATAGCTGCAAAATGCCAATTAACTGGTTATACATTTGCCTGTTATAAGTTACTGCAGATACGTATGAATAAGTTTTAGTTAGAATGAAGTCAGATATAAACCCTTCAATGGGGCTGTTTAGCATTGTGATTTCACGCACTGTTTTGTAATTTGTAGAAATCCAAATCCGACGGACAGGTTGCCCCCGGTGAAATTGCTGTGCTACAAGAACACCTAAAGGATGTGAGTATTGTGCTGTACTACTAATAATAAAGTTTCAAGGCAGAAAAGTAAAAGAAGAATTAAAACGATGAAAACAGCATCAAAGTTAGGAGATAAAACTCACACAAAGAAACAGATGGTTTCATAATGTAATGTGAAGGCGTTGAGGGAAGGTGACTCCCTGAGGTCCTTGGGGGCGGATAGAGCTTTGGGGCATAGCAAGAGAAGGCCCTGTGACCGAAAGCATCTAGATGACAGGCGACCAGAGTCGGACAAATGAAGCCTGTGAGGTGAGGAGTAGGAAGATAATAAGTCAGAAAGGTACTGAGGTCCCAAGCCATGTAGAGTATTATAGTTGAGCATGAGAATTTTGAGGTCAACATAAAGCCTGGTTGGGAAGCCAGTGCAAGGACTCCATGACGGGAGCAATGTGATCACTTGCTCTAGACCTGGTTCAGAGTGGATTTAGGTACCCCAGCGAGTAGGGCATTGCAGTAATCAATTCTAGAGAAGATAAATGTGTTGACCTGCTTTTCAGCGACAGTCAGAGACAGCAGCCTGGCAATATTTCTGAGGTTTCTAAAGGACACCTTTAATCGCTCATACGCTGTTTTTTTTCTGTTATCTGGCCATTATGTATGATGGAAAATAGTTGAAATCTTACTAAGATATGAAAAAAAACTGTCAATGTTTGCCAATAATTGTTCCTTTTTCCTAGAGAGCTGTCATGACATATATTTAAAGTGTTGTGTATTTCTATATAATCTGTGCCATTGTTGTTTCACAACCCTTGCCGAAAGGCTCTTGAGAAGAACCAGCAGTGGCTGGTTTACGACCAGCAGCGAGAGGCCTATGTGAAGGGAATGCTGGCACGCATCTTTGAGCTTGAAGAGCAATTAAAAAAAGCCAACCAAGCACTCCAGGAGCAACACAAAGCAGGCAATTCAGAAGGTAAAAAAAGTGGGCAGAGATTATCAACATCTGGACAGCATTAGCTTTTGGCTGTTCTTTCAGTTAAGACTAAGCCTTAAGTATGTCTTTAAAGCTAAAAAATTGTCAGAGTTTCAGATCTTTCTAAAAACATTTCATAGTGTTCAGAAATGGCATTAGGACACCTATCAAACATTTTTTCACACATTCACTGTTTTCCAATAATGCACATGTATTTGGAAAATATATCAAAGTACAAAGTACTTCAAACATGTTTATAGCAAGCTTATACTGTTTTTCAGCCAGAGCTTTACATGCATTTGTGAAGGCAATTCAAAATAAATGTGTATTTTTTTTTACTTTTTCTTTTTAATAGAAACAAAATCTGTCACCCAGCAAGAGTACTATGACAAGCTTTTACTAACAGCCAAAAGAGACCTGGAGGCACAGAAGGAGACCATAAGCCAACTAAAGGACGAACTGTCTGTGGCAAAAAAGAAGTATGAGGGCAAGTCTCAAGAAGTGAAACATCTGAATCAGCAGCTCCAGTCGGAACGCCTCAACGCCAGGCAATGTGTAGGAGAGGAGAAGCAGCGCTCAGGAGACAAAGTGGAGCGATTGAAAGCTGAACTGCAGAGTGTGAAAGAAAGGCTCGAAGAAGAAAGGAAGAGGTCGTCTGAGCTGTCGGCACAGGTACAGAAAGGAAAGAGCCCAAAGCATCACATTCAGTACATTGGCTCACAGGTCCAGTGTGTACAGGTGTTGAAAGACTACGAGAATATTTTCAACAGTAAGGAGGGTCCCTTCATTATGAGAGTTCACAAATAGCCCAACTAATTATGTTAAGGCTCTTGTTTCAGCATGTACTCTGAACCAGCATGACCAGTTTGGGTGTGATCAATGCCATTGCTAACTAATGGGGATTCCCAAACTGGTGGCAGACAATTGCTTGCATACAGCTAGGGTTTGTTGGGTTTGCAAGATCACTTTATTAGCCATATACAATTTCTTGTATTTGGAATTTGTCTTTTCGCATACCCCAGTTTGCTCTCCATGAGACACACAGACAGGGAGTGAAGCTTGGGGTCAGAGCGCAGGGTCAGCCATTTATACGGCGCCCCTGGGGCAGCTGGGGTTAAGGGCCTTGCTCAGGGGCCCATCTGAGTAGGATTCCTCTGCTGGCCGCGGGATTTGAACAGGCAACCTTCCAGCCACAGGTGCAGATCCTTAGCCACAGTGCCATGCTCAGCCTGCTGTGCTGCAGCAACCTTTATAGCTTGCTGAGGACATGCAAGCTGGCCATGTTGCCCATGAGGGCTGCAGCAGTCCTCCAACAGATGCTAACTCTTTCATACAGACACCGTGGGACCAGAAGCATGAAAAATGGCAGATGCCCCTGACTATGAGGGAAATATGCTCAGCTCTTGGATAATTTCATGTTGAAGTGAAACTTGCAGACATTTGAGTTGATTCAAACAATTGATTCTAAATTTAAGTTTATTCTAAATTTAAGAGGTATAACATCAAAATCAGAACATGCCTCACAAAACATTCATCAGTATGAAATTTACAGTACAATATGTTCTTAATATATCTAGAGCACAATAGTACTGTGGTAATACTACATTTTATAAAGTAATGTTCTGTACAAACCTTTCCCTTACTTAAGATTAAATTTACCAACCTAATCCTAATCAATCTGGATAGATTGATTCTGATGAAAATGTTTTGTGTCCATTTGATTGTGGTAAAAGCACTATTACCACCTTCTAGCCTGAGCTGCCCAGGTCTCCAAGCAAGGCCTCCATGGAAAGACATGTTGCTACTGTAAGTGATGATTTTGGTGTGGAGCAGTAGGTAAAGGTCTTCCCTCTGGACAAGACCTTCCAAGCCAGTGCACTAGTATGGCGACTGGGGACATTGTGCTGTAGTATCCTTCAGATGAAACATTAAACTATTAAACTGAGGTCCTGATTATGTGGCCATTAGTGATCCCACTACACTGTACGAATTGTAGGGTTTTTAACAAGTATGCAAGCAAAATTCCACTTCATGCTTCCACAATATGACCTATCTTAATGTCTCCCTCCAAAATGTATGCATAGAAAGCTACTGGCACATAATGTCTGCATTGCATAATTTAGGTGATTACAGATCATATGAGAGAACCCACCTTTAAAAAGGGTTTTGAGATTATAAATTCCCTGTCATATCAGTTATTTAAATGGATGGTTAATGATTGATAGATTTCAACATCTTATTGCTGATACCGTTTGAAAATATGCTATACATGTCCAATAGGGTGCTAAGTGATAGTGATATGTGGAATTGAAGACTGTAGTATGTAGACAATGTATAAGTATAACAATGATACTGGTTAGCTGGATTAGATTTTGTTTAAAATTAAGGTATCTTTTAGGTGATGTAGATTTTACATACTTCTTTAAATTTTTAGCATGTTATTGCTAATCAGTTTAATGAATGTATGTTTTTTGCAGGTTAATCTGCTTCAGAAATCCTTATTAAAACAACAAGAGGAGCAGAAGAGAATTGCAGTGTTGGAGCATCAGGTACTAGTAGAGGAAAATAATCAGAGTATTTCAGTAATTCAAGAGAAACGCTTTCTGTATAGATTTCTTGTCTAAAATGACTTGTTTTTTTATAGAATGATAATATAGTTGTGGTAACGTAAAAGGTTCTGTACAGATTCGTGATCTCATGACTTATCCAAACTGTCCATCACATACTTTTTATTCTGACTCAATTTGTCCCACCCCTTCAAAAGCAGGTTAGGAGGAGGTATGATTGATTCATACTGAAGAAATATCTTTGGAGTGTTTTATTCTATATCACACATACATTATAGGGGTGGAGCAGTGGCACTGTGGCTAAGGATCTGTGCCTGTGACTGGAAGGTTGCCGGTTCATATCCTGCAGCCGGCAGAGAGTCCTACTCCGTTGGGTCCCTGAGCAAGTCCCTTAACCCCAACTGCTCCAGGGGTGCTATACAATGGCTGACCCTGCGCGCTGACCCCAAGCTTGTCTGTGTGTGTCTGTGTGTGTCTGTGTGTGTCTGTGTGTGTCTGTGTGTGTCTGTGTGTGTCTGTGTGTGTCTGTGTGTGTCTGTGTGTCACGGAAAGCAAGCTGGGGTATGCAAAAAGACGAATTCCTAATGCAAGAAATTGTATAGGGCTAATAAAGTGATGTTATGTTATGTTATATCTAGGGAAATTAGTGAAGAAATTAAAACTTTATATAAACGTTAAAATATGGAATGTTTTGATTGTGGCTATCATTTCTACAAACCAAACAATCATTGTTCTGTACTGCCAGCATTTATTTAGTTTATTTGAAATTCTAAGAACTTTACACCTTTCCCAAATTATTTACTCTTTTCTGTTCTAGGTTATGTTCTTGGTACACTGTTAGATGGCAGCATGCCTAATTTATATATTTTCCACTCTTCAAAAACCTTTAAATACAGTGCTTTTAAAAATATGCTCCAGCTTCTTGTTCTTTGTTTGCTTTCAATATCTTTGCTGTAAACACAAATTTTTTTTTTTGCCAATGTGTATTCTTTTTTGGATTTATTGTTAGATCCAGATGTCTGCAAAAGACTTTGAAAATGAAAAACTTGATCGGCAGAGTTTACAGCAACAGCTGCATAAAGTGTTGAAGGAACTACGCAAAGCAAGGGACCAAATAACAAGACTGGAGACAACGGTAAGCAATACGAGGAACTCCAGGAGTTCTGACTCTGTGCCACTGGATTCTGTGGTTAGTATTACAATCCCTTACAGATCGGTCTAACAGAAAAAGATCTTGATTATATGCATAATGTCTCACAACATGTGATGTTGTAGAAATTCAATTGGTTAACATAATGGAATTTTTCCAATGTGATCTAAAGGTGTTATAGTTGTAAAATTGCATATAATTTAAAGTTTTGTTTTCAAGCTAATTTCATAAAGGCTGTTGATTGATATCTAATATTTTTTCATTGTTTTATTAATTTCATGCTTCGTGTCATTGTGTGTTTCAGAATAAATTGCACGAGTGTCATATTTCTGAGCCTAGTCCTTACAACAAGCATGAGTTTGAGGAGAGAGCATCCTTACAGGATCCGATCTTCAGTCATTCATCCCCTGTGAGACCCTCCACTCTTTTGGATGAAAGTTTTCTTGAGTGCCCAAGGTGCAGAGCCCAGTATCCTACTAGCCAGCACCGGGAGTTACTTGCACACATTGATTACTGTTCAAATTAATCTGTTTCAGTGTAAAAAGTGTTTAACTTGAATTGTTTGTAGGAAGGTATTTTTATACATTGCTTTCAAAGCAGAAACTACTGTACTCTATTTGCACTGCAGATTAACATATAAAGGAATATTGCAGATCTTTATTTTTTTCCATTTTGTGTATTTTTAAACTCTTGATTTAAAGATTTATAGCCCTGCTTTCTGAAAATATTTTAAGTCCTTAAGATAAGTTGCCTCAGGTTCAGCATAGAATTTTTCATGATCCTTAAATTTAACTTATTTTATGTCAGTAAAGTAATTAGCAGAAATCATATACTGTGTGTTATTACATTTTCAGCTCTTTAAGTAGTGAAGTTTTATATATCATGGTCGATTAGCCAGTTTACAGCCAAAGGAACATTTACATTCTTCATATGTTGTGCTTCTCCTTAGAGTCATTCTAAAGCACTCCTGTTTGTCTAAGTCTTGTAATAAGGTGCATTTCTAACTGACAAAATAGTCCTGTACTTTGTAGCTCAAATTAGACTTGCGTAAGTAATTCCTTGTATTATACTATTTTAAGTGGTGGATTACAGTAGTTAGTTAGGGGTAGAGGGGTTAAGGATAACAGTTCAGACAAGGCTCTTAAGAATGTGACTACTGGAATATAACTGCCAGGTAACTGCATTAGAAAAAGCTTTTAATATGGTTTAGACAAACCTTACATCAGCTCTGACATAAAATTAAAATACAACATTTTCTTCCATAAAATCTAGGATAACTTAAGATGTTAATGCTTGGGTGGTTTTTGAAAAGTGAAGCCATTTTCAAAATTATGAATATTTTTGAACCACCTCTATTTTGGTAAATCTCATGTTTGCCCAAGGAGCCCTGTTGTCTTTATAATTAGTTTACAAAATGGGGGAAAAGTATTGGATACATACTCTGCCTTTTGTTACCAAGTGTTTGTAATAAAAGAATGTAAAACTATTGTCTCGGAATCTTCCCTTTTTTAGTTGTAAATTTGTTTCATAATGTTTTTGAGAAATGCCTTCATGAACAGCTGTATGTGTTTTTTATACTACATGTAATAATAGTGGTAAGCTATGCAGTAAAGCAAAAAATGGAACCAGTTGCGATTTCTTCCTACAAACTTTATGAATGTCTATTACTGTCAAGATTTATCCGAGTCTCATTTTGCTAGGATAATTTGAATCCCATGGTGACACGGTGCCCTCACATTTCAGCTATGTAGACAGAGCAAACAAGTGGCAGTTAAGAGATAAAGTGGTTTACCATGGAGTTTGGTTTTTAAACAATGATTAAAGAAACTAGCAATATTTACTTTCTGACCTGTTACCATACAATGCTAAATGGCTTTAAAAACATACATTGCTGAGAACAAACAACACTGGTGACTATTTTTTTAAGGTGCCAAATTCACTGCCCTATGAACAACTTGGTTTGTACTGTAGGTATGAAGCTAGCCATGATTGGAACACAACTTTAAAATTACTGGTTCTTGTGAGCTGGAGAAATTTGTTTAAATTCAATTGAGCATTATGAATGTTTAGTTATTTTTGTTCTTAGAATTAAGGAAATGGACAATGGCAGGAAGAAAACCTTCTGAGAAGTTTGTGGATTCTACAGTAAAATTTTGTCTCGGGTGGGGTTTAGGCACCTAAGTCTGAATATAGATATCCTCGCATTCAGGACTGGAGCTAACCATCTGTGAGATCAATGTGTTTTGCAGATGAGATTGGACTGCAGTGTAGAAAATAAAAGCTAAAAACCAAAAGGGCTGTTCTTAAAATTTTAAATGATTTTTAAACAAGTATTTATCAAGACTGTGTACAGTACAGTATGTTGCAAGTTCCACCTTGCTCCCTGTGCTTCAGGAATCGATTCAGAGTTGCTGTAACTGTTAGTAGGAATATGCAGATTTCTGATTAAGGTTGTATGGATGGATATGTACAGTACGTGGTTTTCAGTATTTCATGTCGTAGGTCTGTTGATCTTCCTGTTCTGCTCTCTGCTATTCATATTTGTGAATTCTAAAGTATAGGAAATACAGCAGCTATGATATGAGACAAATCTAAAACTAGGGGCATTGTGGAGATTTTCAGTAGTTTCAGTATGATATACTGTAAAAGTGTTTATAAAAATAAAATTTAGATTAATGACTGTGCAACATTGGAATTGTTTCAAGTAATTCAATTTTCTATTTTGCTTTCATTCCCATTTTAATATCCTACAGCTGTTTAAATAAATAGCAAAATCTTAAGATGTTCTCTGTTTTCACAACAGTGTTTTTCAGTTTCTGAACTCTTCAAAAAGTTCTTCAGAGAGCCCGAAATGCCCTGAATTTTGCAAACTGACAAATACTATGGATTGAGTAATCTAACCTTATTGAGAAGGAATCTGGAAGAGAAGGTTATCTTTAATGATTTAAAATTTACAGAGTGCACTTTTATAAGCTTAATCCTCATGAATCCTAATTCAAAAGTATTAAGATAACTATTGAACTATTTGCTGCAATCGGCATTATCAGTGGTTTCCGAGTGCTTCGTATTTCACAGCACTAATGATAGGCTCTAATCTCTTATTGTGCAGGGAATGGAGACATATCATCTTGTGAACCAGCAGCTTGAGTAAATATGCCTTTCAAATACAGGAGTGCAAAAGAAAGAAAATATACTTTTAAGCAGGAGTGGGAAGGCTTTAGGGGCTGATGACTTAGGGGGTCCTTTAAATTGGAAATATGATTTGAGAACATACACTAGAAGGACTGAGGAGGAGACTGAGAAGTAACTAGAAATGGATTTCTGCTCCCCTGATTATCTGTTACACCTGCACAATGTGTCCTATTTTTATTTTTTTCCTGATTTTAAGTATTCTGGCAAGGTTTTTGTCAAAGTCGTTGAGACAGCAGTGCTTCTTGTGCTGCTGGGAGCATCCCTTGTTGGAAATATTACCGCCATCGTGCGGGTTTCCAGGCAGAAGCAGCCCTGGAATAGGAACTTTTTGGTGCTAAACCTGTTTGTCGCGGACCTCTTGTTTGTCAGCATGACATCATCATTGTGCGCTGGGCTGAGTCCTGGACCCTCGCCGGCTCTGCCTGCCGCCTGCTGCTGTACGTCATGTGCGTCAGTGGCTGTGTCACCATAGCCACTCTGGCCACCATAAGCCTTGAGAGGATGTGTGCTATTCAGAAGCTCCGGGTGAAACCGGCCTTTAACCTGAAGCTTCTTTCTTGCGCTGTGGGCTGTGTTTGGATGTTTTCCATCCTTACTTCACTGCCAACTGTGTTTGTTTTTTCAAGTAATGCCTGTCACGTCTCATGGCAAGGTAAGACAAGATTGAAGCACATTTAGGATGCAGTTCAACACAACACACAGTGTATAATGGATCCTTGTTTGAAAAAGACTTTCAAGTATTTGAACACAGATTTGGTGTGGAATTGTCTATATTCCTCATAATCACCAAGAGGGCTCTGGACTACAAGCAGGCAAGATATAGGTCATTCATAGCTGGATATATTCCTCCTGTGATTTGCATTGAAGGATTGCACGCTTAAAATGGTTTCTGTATCCTGCTAGCATCCTTTTCATATACCATACCTCCAAATAAAGTTTAACCAGATGTTTGCTTGTTTTATATTGTGAAGTGGTGTTATTACATATGTATTTATGATTGAAGGCAGTGCAGATTTGTACCCTGATGTGGCCCAGTGTGGTAGGAGAGATTACGTGGGAAATTGCCTTCATCCCTGGTTTATTCATTGTGATCAGCTATGGCAAACTTTTGCAGGTACAGTAATTTTGCTGCATTAAAGTTCCCTTTCTTAGCTTTTTCATTATTGGAATCAATTCTAAAGGACAAAGTAAATTTGTCATTTTAATATTTTGTGTGTAGTGTTACACATTGTTTGTAAATTGATTAGTTGAATTAGACTTTTGACTAAAAGATCATTAAAGGGAAAGTTGAACTGAACTGGCACCATCCCACTTTCATTCTTTTATGTTTATCAGATCTATGTGCTTAGTAGATTTGATCTAAATGTTTCATCTCTCAGCATTTTTAGAGGACTTGAATTTGTATGAGCCCCATTTTGGTCATACCCACTGATGCTTTTGTGCATCTCTTCACAGATTACTAAGTCTTCCCAGAGAAGGCTGAAAAATGGGAGATGGAGCTCTAGAGCAGATGGACAACAATTTCCAGTATCCAGACAGGATGTGAAACTCCTCCGCACTCTGCTCTTGCTCGTGGGGTCTTTCTGTCTGATGTGGAGCCCCATCTTCATCACCAGCTTTCTGATCCTCATCAGGAACTTTCGGGGTGACCTCTTTATACCCTCATCCATGTTCTTCTGGATGGTCACGTTCACCTTTGCCAACTCGGCCCTGAACCCCATCTTGTACGGTGTCAGCCAGTTCAGGAGCAGCCGGTGTCATGGGCTGTGCTGCTTCACCCGGGTAGCTCCCATGATGAAAGCTCATGCCAACCCCCACTGTGTGGCTCAAATCCTGACCAATCCAAATGGCTGAAATAAACCATCTGAACCCACTGGGTAGATGCAGCTCAGATCATGTTGCACTGAGATAGGCAGTTGTGTACCTACTGTATATGATCTGTTTCTCCTTTCCTCATTCAGAACTGTCACTCTGCCTGTGGTGAAAGAGAGGCTGAAGGTGAAACTCGTTGGGCAATTTTGCTAAAACCGACTGAGAGTTTCAACATATAGTCCCATCTGAAGAATTACGTGATGCAGACAGTGTAGACATGATCTTTTAACGTGATTTTCAAAGGTACCCATTAATGCACAAGGTAATTTCAATAGGTAGATGGTACAGGTAAACTGATATTTACTTTGCAGAGATTTTCTAAAATATTTCACACCAAAGCTCATTACGGCTTGTGGTTTTAGAGTTACACCACCTGAATTTTTTAATCAAAATTTTAACACTCTTCTGTTTCAGTTTTTCCCCTTCTTTCTATTTAGGTTGGAGTTATAAATTCACAGAAATGATTAAAACCAATATAATTTCTTCTATGGAACAAGCAATAGGTTTATTCCATGCTGGAAAGAGAAGAAAGAAAACACAACGTTTCAGCACACCTGAAGAAGGCTCCACGGCCGAAACTTTGTGTTTTTCTTTCTTCTCTTTTCAGCACGGAATAAACTTATTACCTGTTCTTTTGCAGCCTATGCATGCTGACGCAGCTACCCACCTGAACAATTTCTTCAATATCACAACTAGCCACAACATTCTAGCAATATTACATTATTCACAATTTGTTGCCCAAAAGTAAAGTAAGAGGTTTATAAACTTGAAACATTCTAAAAATTGAAGGATGGGAAACAGCATGTCTCTTTACTCACACCTTCTTATTAGAAACCTGGTGTGCCATTTTGAGATCAGACCAGCCTGGTTCTTTTGTCTGAGCCTCTTCAGTTATTATTCTCCAGTATGCAGATTGATTATTTTGATAGTGTTGATTATTTTGTCCAATTCTAAACTTAAAGTTCTCTGTTGTTCCTGAATGGTGAACTGAATGACATTCCTTCATTTGTAATCTTTCTTTCTTCTGGAAAAAGACAAACGTTTCTCTCCACTAATGAATAACAGCATGTCTCTTAACTTTAAAAAAAGCTTTTAAACACACAGATATGGGAGCCAACAGTTGCGAAAAAGTATGTTTATTTTTTATTTAAAGAATGAACAGAAAGAAGACAGATACAAATAAAATGTGCTGTAAACATTTCTAAGAAGTGATAGCAGAGCAAGATTATAAAACATTATTTCAATCAAAATCAAATCAGGATTGAAAGCAAAAATGAATGAAGAAAAAACTATATGTTACACTTAAATCCAGAGTAAAAGCAAACTAGTCACCATATAACATGAATATACCCAGATTTTGGCTCAGACTGAGGGAAATGAAATTTACAGAAAGTGACAGGCTTAATTATATCTTTGCTGTGACACCATGAAACACTGTTCCCTTTTTACATTTCCAGACAGGTGTTCTTCAGTAAGATTGAATGAGTCTTTTTTAACTATTCATGCTGTTCATCATTCAGATCTGAATTCAACATTCAGGTCTAAATGAACAAACTTGACCTGAACTAAAAATATTTGTTTTATAGTTTGTTTTTGTAAACTACACCAAACCAATACAGCAGACAAGAATTTGCTTGTAAAAGAACATACAGTACACACACACACAAAATATTCAAAAAGACTTTCAGAAGGCCATAACACCGAATGATGCAACTAAAGCAAACATTGCAGCAGAATGGATTGAAAAATCATTGCATAGGTCACTTAGTAGGGTGTATATTTAGAAAAATGTGATGCTACATCCATGGTGTCCTTTTCAGTTCATCAATTCAGCTGTTATCGCAGTAACCTATAAAAGCAGAATACAAAGTTACATCTTTTTTAAAAAGGAAACCAGCCCTGTGCTAATATAAACAACAAGCAAGCTCCTATAAAAATTCACTTTCTGCCTAGAAAAACAAGTGATATCTTTGGCAATATCTTCAATTTCACACTTTAACAACTGGACTTTAAAAAAACATGTCAGTGAGAAACAGAGTACTTTGGACATAAGCACTCAATGTTTCCTTACTGGACACCGAGGGTTATTGATTTCAATCTGAAAATCCATATTAACTATTGCAGATGGAAAGCACACTTTATCCTCACTCCTTCTTTAGATTCTTACAGTGTGTGTAGGCAAAATTTGTGCACAAATGCTCGCTAAAATCCCAGTGCATTCATTCAGTTTGTTCATTGGAAGTGAACATGCTACAGGTGACTGCTGACAAACAGCATGCATTCATATTGTTTGTTCTATTTCAGTAAATAAATGCAAATAGGACAAGAGATATTACCCTGTCCTAATGTATGCACCCTCTCTCTTACCTGTGTGAGCCACACGCCTGTATTTGCCCAGCAAACAAAGCTCCTGTTTCTTCTGGGTCACAATCTTCTGGTCCTCCGGTCTCAGGCCAGCAGGGTGGCGTGAGAAGATGAAGGAGTAGCTGTCCAGGCAGGTGCCATCTACGTCCGTCTGGCGGCAGGAGTAATGGATGGCATAGTTGTCATAGTCGGTGTCAATGACCCAGTGGTCGTCGTCTACAAGGGGAGAACAGACAGAAATCAAGTTTCGTGTTAAAACGATTGCTCTTCAGCCAGCTGATAAAACCTGATAAGCCATGCAGTCAGTCACCCTCTTTGGAGAATAACCCAGTCCCAGCTGCACACGATTCTGTTGATGTGGCATGTTACATGTAAAATGTAATTTTGCCTTTGATTTTAAATGCAGTTATCTTACCTCTAAAAGAATCATGTTAGCTTCTCAGTTTTCAGTGTCAAGGCATAAATCAAAGACCATCTAGACTTAAAACTTCAAAGGAACCTGTTCTGTCTTGTTACGAACATTGGGTATTTCAAAATGTTCTCTACTAGTTTTTTGATGAAACGCTTGGAACTTTTTTTAATCATGCAATAAACAGAAATAAAAGTTGGGTCACATACATCCATTCTGGAGATGAGCTGCTGCTCCCCAGTACTTCATCTTGAATTTTGCTGGGTCCTCAGTGTCTTCAAAGGTACCAAACATCTGGGCACACAGCTCCCAGTTACTGAGAGTCAGGAGAACCATCATTTGACATCAGATATTACAAGCGCGGAGGAAAAACAATAAGACTGAACATCGCCTCTACTCACTTTAAAATTATTACTCGACCCTTGGCTGTAGCAGTCATTCTGCCATCATCTTCAATCTTAAAAGTAGCTTCAATGTTATCCAGCAGAAAAAGCCCAGATGGATCTTTCTTGGCCACAGCATACCATGTTCCTGCATACTGAAAAACATCAGAATTCAGTTAAATACAATAGAAATATACTGAACATGAAAAAAAAATGTTACATGGATTCCAGAGAATAGCATTTAGGCTTACAACAAGCATTAATTTTTAAAGGATGTTTTTAAAGGATTTAAAGGATAAATTTAAAGGATGTTTTTTATCATACCCGATATCTGTCAAAGTCCTTCATAACCTGTATATTGTCTACAACACAGTCCTGTGCCCAACAGGTGGCCAGGAAGCAGAGGGCTGCTAAGATTCGGATCATCTCTGCACCCGTTCTGATGAAGAAGAAGATTCAGATCTGCAAAATGAAGAAAGCAAGGCATTAAAACAAGTTTTGAGATTCAGTTCAGTTTCCTCCAGCCCAAATACTGATCATATTAGGATTGCCTCTCTTCTTTCTAACAAGACATGTTTTTGAAATGCCCTTGCATTGCAATTGGGAAACAAAAATAAGAATAAAGTCAAAATACTTTGCAGTATTAAAGCTTTAAATCTTTTTTAGGCAATCCTGATTCCCATGTAAAAGAGTACCTGAAAACTTGCTCTGCAGAATACGCTATGAACTGCAGTCTCCTGCTAGTTGGGTGAGCAGTTTATATAGTGAGATCCTTGTTAATGATTTTGTTTCGTCATTCCCTCTGGAAACACGTCCCAGGGCAGCTCGCTAAATCAGAGGTTCTCTCCAGAATGCGTGCGCACTTACTACAGGGTCCTGTGTTCTGGCACAGCTCTTTCCCTTTGATCCCCACTGATCAATAGAGGGTTTTAGCTAAAAGCTCCAGCTTTCTTACGAAAGACTGACTGCATACCAATAGACTAAAAAAAAAGTTTAAAAAGCCATCTGGTTTTCATTAGACTTTAAGAATGTCCAGGTGCTGAAACTGATTTTATGATTCTCTAGGGCTTGCTTACATAAAATATTGCCCTGACAGGTTTTGCCTGGACACTACAAAAACTCAAGACAATTCAAATTGAATGAATGTATCACAAGTTCTGGCTTGCTACTATTGCTGTCTATTAAGACATCTTTAAATATCCTTAAGCATTTAGATACTATATACAGTATATGATATAACATCTTATGCTTTTCTCAGATTTCTAATGTGAGCCATCAGCAAAGTAATTGAAAGGCATTTAGTATATCATGTTTCCTTCCATTTTAAAGTAGCATACAGTAGACCTATTATGCTGTTGCATATGTTTATTTAACTTTCAGATCAACCACAGCATGAACACTTCGGCTTTCTAAATTCCAGAAGCTCCATTTTTAATTTTTTAAAGATTAGGTTCCACTAGGGGATTTTCTAGATGAACATATTGATAAGGAACAGTTGAGTGTAACCTTCTTCAGCCTTCTTCAGAAGGCTCCACAGCTGAAACATTGTGTCTTATTTCTTCTCTTTTCAGCATGGAATAAACCTTTACTTGTTCCTTTGAAGTCTACACATGCTGACGCAGCTACTGTATTTACTCGAATCTGTAAATAAACCGCATAGATAAATTAAAATTTGAGGACAATATCAGTACCTGCTTTCCTTTGATATCCTTATTATCTGGTTGTTTCCTATTTATGTCTTGTTTGTTGTTACGTTACACAGCCTCCAAAACTTTATCAGTGTAATAAAACAATAGTCTACAATAAAACTATGCTGTGGAGATAATTATTGTGGAGATAATCTATATTAGAAGAGTGTTTGTTGGTCATATGCAAAGATTCCTCATTTATGGCAACTGTTCAGAACAAATTAAATAAATCGGTCAGTAGCAGTATGAGATATAAACAATCATTTCATTTTCAATTTAAAGTTAAATGAAATATTTTGTTGACATTCAAACATTCAAAAAGTGTTACATTGGTGTTAGCAGTGGGGTGGGATAGCCCTTCGCCAAGGATGGTGAGTTAAGTGGGGGAGAGTGTAACGCATACAGCCTCCATTGTTTGCGAGAGCTGGCTTACCAGCATGGTGACGTCACCACCCTTCCCTGTGAATAGCAGGGACCGCAGCTGAGGGGAGATTTCCCTTTGGCTCAGGAGGCTGGGTCCCTGTTGAGTGATGCCGGAGGCCTGGGTTCAGGTCCCTGACGGTGGGGGGCCGGCCTGAGGCGGCAGCGGCAAGGGCACCCATTTGAACCCCGAAGCGTTACGATATAATTTAAAAAGCAGCATTATCAGTATGATCTTCCATGTAAACATTCACTCAACAGCAGGCATGGGTGTCTTCACTGGTGATGTCGCTGAAGAGTAGACAACATGCTGCTCTCAGAACAAGGAGGTGAAAACAGGAAAGTGTTTTCTGATCTGTGGCAGATCTCTTCATACTCCACCACTTGCAGCTGTGTGTGTTTGTGCTTGTTGGGTTTAAAACAGCAGACTCTATGCAACCAGAATGGGAATCAGGAGAGACAGTCGGAGAATGCAGCTGTCTTTTGAATTACAGAATGAATTACCCTGAGAAGTGTTGGGCACAGAGGACTGGCTTATTTAGAAACCCCCAACGATGAGGCTGCCAGTGCTATTTAGAATGAGCTCCACTGGATTTTATCTGTGAAAATCTTTTGTTTTTCAAGTAAATGTTTATTTAAAAAGAGTCATTAGGGACAATATAATTTCCATTACTGGCTTCAGTTTCAAACAGTCTTGTTGGGAAGACCTGTGCATGCATATATGTTTTAGCATTATTGCTTTTAATCTAAAATACTATTATTTGGGCATTGTAGAGCTCTTGAGCTGGACTTGATTTTGACTTACAGTATTTAAAAGCCCTTTTAGACAAAACAAGCAGAGTGTATCCTGACTTCTAATCCGTCGGGTAAGAATAGACACAGCCTACTTGTTAATTCAAAGAAATAATAGAAAGTTTATTTATACATCTTGTTGTCGCTCACCTCTTTCTCACAGATCTGCTTATTCCAATAACCAGGATTTTATCTTGTTAAAAGGACTTTTTAGGTCATGGATTCAGTATATGTACAACAGTTTGCCCTGTCTTATTCAATGCATTTCTTAATTATTAATCAATTGCTTTATAATTTCTTAAAATAGCTTTAACCCATTAGACATTAAACAAATGCCATAAACAGACTTTACAAAGCATGAATATATAAAAGCATGAATATAATATATAGTCATTTAACCTCCCAGGCAGCATGGTGACACAGTGGTAAGCATTACTGCCTCTCAGCACTGGGGAACTGGGTTCAAGTCCAGACCTGGGGTGCTATCTGTGTGTGGTTTGTATGTTCGCGTGGGATTCCCCCGTGTGCTTTGGTTTCCTTCCACAGCCAAAGAACATACTGGTAGGTTAAATGGGTTCTGGGAAAACTGGCCCCGGGGTGGCTTGTGTCTGTGTGTGGACTAGCTGTATCCTGCCTTCTGCCCATTGCTTGCAGGTAATCCTCGGCGATCCTGCACTGAAGACGCAGTTAGAAAATAGACGGATGGATAGTTAAGGATAGATATTGTTGTGTAAAATTGAACGGGTGTACTCTTAGATGACACTTTCAGGTAATCTAAAGATCACACTAGTGAATGGAATGGGGACCAACGAGCACATAAGGAGTAAACTGAACATGGAAAGATTTCTGGCTTTGCTGCAAGTTGGTTAAATCAATAATAATGTCAATAATCACTTTAGCCTCGTCAGCACCACCATCATTCTATTCATGTGAAGAGAAAAACAGATGAATAATTTAAACTCTAGCTTGTCCTTGTACATGAAACTGGGTTGTTTAGAAAGCCAAAATACAATACAGTAACCCAGAGAAGGTCCAGTCTGGCTCAGCTCAGCTTCCAGCAGTGTGTTTAGAAGACAGCAGCTAAGGCTCTGCTCCTCACAAACCTGTTACATACAGTATGAGGCCTCCCTAAAGATCTTAACATTGAAATAAGGTCTGGGTCCAACATAGTTATTTTCATTTGTTATAGCTTCTCAGAGCACATTAATTTCCAGAAAAGAATAATGGAAACAACTCCACTTGACTAGCTAATCCTAGAGGACAAATAGTTGAAAATCTGTTGATTTTACAACTGCATATTACAAACGGTGTAGGAGTAATATATGGATTTGATGTGTGTTGAAACAAACATTTTCACATGTCTTGCTACTGTCATTTAATAAAGATATCATTTCTTTTCATCGGTTGCGGAAAAAGTCTGTTTAGAATCATATAGGTTTTGCTGGCCTATAAAACGGGCCCATCGTTAGGTACATTAGGGCTAGTTAAAAACAAATAGTTTTTTAAACACCTTTACTGTGCATTACTCATTGTCTTTGATTGGATTGTCCAAACTAAAATGATCGTAGCTGGGATTTACAGGTTAAGAAAGCTCAGAGGTTTAATACCATGACGTCACATTAATTAGCGATCCCTTGGATCCCCTTAGCCACTAAACCACTGCCTTCTGTCAGCTTTGAGGAGACAGCAGCAGGTTTGTGATCTGCAAAGCAGGAGAACGATGCTACTTGGAACTATTGGGAACCTGTGAATAATCACAGCCTCCTAACTGCAAAGTGACGTTTCCTCTGACATTCTTTCAAGTGATGCATCTGTAGAGGAGAGAAGAGACAAAGACAAAATGGGTGAACTTAACAAAGAATCGGTGGAGAAGTACTTGGAGAACAACCCCCAGTTTGCCAAGGAGTACTTTGATAAAAAGCTACGGGCAGAGGTACTTGGGGCAGCTTTTTCGGATACCAAAGTAAATGTGAAAGATGTGGCTTCAATCAAGGAAATTACCCAAATACATGAGGCAACTTTTATATTTGAACTGCTGAAAGCAATCCAGGATGTATCTAATGTGGAAAAGACCATGCACAATGTTCTGCAAAGAATAGCCCTTCTGGTGAAAGCAGACAAGTGTAGCTTGTTTATGAGCAGGTCCAGGAACGGTATTCCTGAGCTATCCACAACACTCTTCAATGTTACTGCAACATCTAGCTTTGAGGAAAATATTGTTTCTCCTGACTCAGAGATAGTTTTCCCCTTGGATGTGGGCATTGTTGGGTGGGTGGCTCACACAAAGAAGACATTCAATATACCAGATGTTAAAAAGGTAAGTTTGCTTCTGATTAGATATCTGTGCCAACATTATCTCTGGAATTCATGGAGAAGTAATGTGAGACATTTTTCATTTCACAGTAATGTGTTCATTGAGTACAGTGGAGTAATTCACATCATCCTAAATGAATCTAACAAAGTAAAACCAAAGCGGTCATTCCTCTGTCTGCAAACTCATTATTTTGTCTGAACTGAATAGAAGAGCAAATTAAAAAAGTTGTAAAGTGATGTAATCACTCTTTAAAATGTTTTTTTTTTCTAGTAAAATATGAAGCAATTAACTACAACTGTCATTTCTCAAAAGGAAGACAATATTTCTTTTTCATGTCTCTTTGTATGACAGCACTTGACTTATTGTTTATTACTGCCAAATGGAGAGATGTCTAGATAATCCCTCTAAATTCATAAGGCTGATTACATGAGAAAAGATCAAGGAGGATCAAGATGCCTATTTCATCAGCCGAACGAGGTTTACGCTGACGTGGTTAAACTTACTCAAACCAAAAACAATTGTTGTTGCTCAAATTATGATCAGTTACCTAAAATAAACCTGATAGATACACAAAGAAAAGCAACAGGGTGAGGGTTTGTCCACATATTGTAGGATGTTCACATGTCAGTTATTGCAAGGATTATTATTTTACTTCATTACATTTTGCTTCATTTTTTGTAAGTTTTAATACAAATACCAAGTACATTCTACTGTGTACTGTATATAAATGTGCCTGATTCATGAAAATGATTAATTTTAATACATTCGATTTATTTAACAGTTGAGTGTGAATATTACATAAATACACATAAAGTCTCTGTGGCAGGACTTTCCATTTAATGTGTTACTGAAGTATTTATGTATAATAAATTTATGTTACCACCATACATCAGATTAGTCAATTTCCTCCTTGCCAAAACACTTGAAGATTAACTTTATTTAATTAACGGCAGTATTTAACAATTACTAAATCAACATTAGACTAACTGACTAGACCTTTTGCCAGCTCTTTAAGCTATGAGATTAGACTTTCATTGACAAAAGATATTGTTTATAAACAAAGAATGATTACACGATGTTCATGATAAAGAGGAACTTCTGATGAAGGCAGCATCTTTATTAAAATGTTTAGTCTTGTTCAGATATAAGTATTTGGAAACTATATATTAAAGAACTGAGAAATTAAAATAAGAGACTGATCAATACAAGGATATTTGGACTAGGCATCCTTATGAACAAATACAGAAAAATGCATAAGGACATTTAAGCTAAAATAAACTTCTAGTCATTTGAATACATACAACAAAGTGTGTCTAGAACTAAAAAATACATGCCATTAAATTGTTATACACTACATAAAGTCCATGCAAATATTCTAAGATGAGGAGAAAATAACACACGCAATAAAGAGGGGTACATTTGTGTGGTTTTCAATAAAACTTGCATATTTTTTAAGACAGATTTTCATTTTCATTGTGTTTCCCAGAATTTTTAGATTTTGTATATGTTTTATATATGACTGCATCTCACCGATGGATATTAATAATAAAGGTGAATAAAGCCCCTAGATACTAATGTTGACTTTATATATTCATTTCTTCTGTATAGACAGTTCTGCTTCTTAGTGTTGTGAAAAGGACATGACAAATTAATTTTCATATTCCCTTAATTTACTGGCTTTTTAAAAGACATAAGAAGGACTTGTGGCCTGTATATGTGGAGTGTTTATTACATCAGAATTTATTTAGAATGAATACCAGCTCATTCAATTTTATTATCCTATTCAAATGAAAATACAACGCAGCACATTCATGAAGTTTGTACCATTTTAATGGAATGCTCAATTGGCTGCCGGTATCTTTGTATCAGACAAAAGCCAGACTAGAAGAAGCAAAAGAGGTATGTGAAACTCCTGAAATAAATGAGTTAATAGGATTTTCAAGGCTAATAATAATAATAATAATAATAATAATAATAATAAACTTTATTTTATATAGCGCCTTTAAAGGTGGCTTCTCAAAGCGCTTTACAGGATGACAATAACAATAAATAAGAAGACTACAACAATAAATAAGAAAAATTTCACAAGACAGGACACAATTATAATTACAGCAATACAACAATAACAATAGAGGAGACCGTGGAAGATGGTATTAAGAAGAGCAGAGGGGTGAAGAATGGAACCAGTTAAGTAAAGGCTTTTCTGAAAAGGAGGGTTTTGAGTCTGGATTTGAAGGAGTTTAGAGAAGGTGACTCTCTAATATCCTTGGGCAAGGAGTTCCAGAGCTTGGGGGCATAGCAGGAGAAGGCCCTGTCGCCCATACAATGTAGACGGGCTTGGGGGACAGTAAGGAGGGCAGAATTTGAAGAGCGGAGGTTGCGAGGTGGGGAGTAGGGCGATAAAAGTTCAGACAGGTATTGAGGTGCCAAGCCATGTAAAGCCTTGTAGGTGAGCATGAGGATTTTAAAGTCTACGCGGAATTTGACCGGAAGCCAGTGCAAGGACTCCAGGATAGGAGTAATGTGAACACTTGCACTAGATCTGGTCAGGATTCTGGCTGCTGAATTTTGGACATACTGCAGCTTGTTCAGAGTAGATTTAGATACCCCAGGGAGCAGAGCATTGCAGTAGTCAATTCGAGAGAATACAAATATGTTGATCAGCTTTTCAGCCACAGTTAATGATAGCATAGGGCGTAGTCTTGCGATATTTCTAAGGTGAAAAAAAGATGTTTTGACAGTATGCTGTACATGTGGGTCGAATGTTAAGCCAGAATCGAATATAATAATTTCCTGATCAGTACACGGTATGTTTATTTAAATTGTATGTCAATAAATATGAGGAAATCTCCATAATCACTTAGAAGCAGTCCTAAACCTGAATATTTCAGTAGCACAGAACCATGCAATTTGTTTTGGGAACATTTAAAGGTGCACTTCTAAAAGAATGACCTGGATTCTTCAACATTAGGCATTGCAAACTTTTCCCATTGAAATATCCCTCTTCTATTTCAGGTCTGCTTTCCATAATATCAAACATGCATTTTTCCTCAATAAGGAATACCCAATGTTTTCATTCACAATAGCAATTCAACAAATGGATATTATCACGACATTAAATTTATACCTTTTTGCGGGTTCCTCACTTGAAACAAAATCCAGTCAAATTGCCCATCCAATGAGTTGCCTCATTTCAGAATTTCACACACTGTAGCTCTCTTGCCTAAATTAATGTCCTTAAAACCGTCTAGCAGTCTGGTACTTTATCACATAAGCAGTAGTAGTTTCATATCTGACATGTACAATTACTATTATTATTATACTAACTGAGGTAACATGGCAGTAACATTTATCCAATGAATGACATAATTTAGTTGAAATGGGTAGATTTTTTAAGAAGCCAAAGGTGGAGGTGTAACGTCCTTAATTCACTGACATTTGTGGGCTGCTCTGTAATTTGAAATCACGTGCTTTGTATATTTGAATGGATTATCATCTTCCTGTGTTCCAGAACACCCATTTCAGTGATTTTGTGGACAAGCAGACAGGATACACCACTAAAAACATGCTGGCTTGTCCAGTAATGAATGGGAAGGAAGTGCTGGCAGTCGTCATGGCAATAAACAAAACTGATGAACCAGAGTTCTCAAAAGCAGATGAAGAGGTAAGTAAAGGCGAGTGTCGAGGCGAGTGTTTGACAGAGGCGAGTGTCATGAGTCACTGTACACTAAGCTGAGGGAGGACACTGATGTGACATGCCATGCCCTTAAACGAGCTGCCAGTCGCAGCACCTGACTAGTCCGATGACTCACTCTAGTGTCCTCAGCCAGGGTGCCCTCACATACTATGCCCAGCCCATTGCTGGGGTAGGTTGTGGTTCCTTACCCATACTCCACCCTCCACAGTGGCCGAGTAGCACAGACAGGTTATGGAGCTCGTTGTACTCTTGTCCCACTTACAGTAGGAGCTGAGCTCCAGACCCACAACACCGCAGAGGGAAGCATCTGTAAATCTGGTGTACTGTACATCGGAAGACAATTCTGTAGTAATCTGAACAAGCGTTTATCACCTTACAGTACATGACGTTTATATTTGTGAATTCTGATGAGAGCAGCAATTGACGCTTATATTATCACACTCTCTCTGCATGCAAGGATAAAGACACAGTCACAGAGTAAAGAAAGGACTGGTTTTCAATGAAGTGCTGATGACTAAATTTTTGACTCTTTGTTTCAGCTCTTTCTCAAGTACCTTAACTTTGCAACTGTCATTTTACAACAAAACCAGATTTCCTACATGTACAATGTGGAATCCAGAAGGAGTCAGGTAATTCGGTCTACTTCTCGGCCCTCTTTCTCATCTATATCATTTAAAAGTGACATAAAAACAGGTTGTAAATGACAGGAGACCCTTGGGCCCATCACTTTCCTACACTGTATACTGTACATTTTAACTCAGAACAGATCTTCAATTAGGATCCACAATCATCCTGTATTTGATTGAGATTAAACAGTATAACTATGTTAAAGTAAAAATTTAAACACTGTGAGAGTGTAATGGATGGTTGGTAATTGAAGTTGGAACAGGATAACTTTTTTTCCCTCACTGCTTATGTCATCTGCATTTTAAGTAAAGTTTCAAAGAACAGCTAGAGGAGTTCCCAAAAACTGCTTTTGACATCAATACATTCAATGCACCTCAGAATATGTGGAATGTTTCAAATTCAGAGGAAAGATTTTTAACACTTTCATCTTTGAGAAAGATCTTTAAAGGCTGTGGGAGATACGCAGCCATGTTTTGAAACCAGTACCCTGGTTTCTTTTAAGAAACAGATGGATGAGATCATCAAATCAATTAGATACCAACTACCAAAGGACCTCCTCTCATTTATAACTTTTCTTAAATCATAAGACACAAATCTTTTGATAAAGATCCATTGGTGTCATCAATTTTGAAAGAATGTATTAATTTTAGAATCACTGGAGGGATTTATACTGAAATTAATTCCTTACATTTCCTCTGGCACTAACATGATCAATATGTATTTTGAACATAAAAACCAACCAAGAAGTGTACTGTACAGTACATCTAACACAGAATCAGCAATCACCACTAGATATACTAAATTTATTTTAGTACAGCAAGCAGCAGTACAAAGCATCAATTGATGACATCTACAGTATGCTAAATGTAGAGCATTTTAATGTTAGAGAATATCCTGTGAAATTCTTATCAATTAAGATAAAAAAATATTTTCATAAACATTAACAGGTGTTGCTGTGGTCAGCTAGCAAAGTATTTGAAGAGCTCACGGATATAGAACGCCAGTTTCACAAAGCTTTATACACTGTGAGAAACTATCTAAACTGCGAAAGGTACTCTGTTGGACTCTTGGATATGACCAAAGAAAAGGTATGTGAGAACCAATATTGAAAATTATTATACTTCACAATACAAACATTTATTACCTCTTCATTCTTCACTCTGATATTTTTTTTCTGTTTCTGTTTCTGTTTCTGTTAAGTTTTTCTGTTTCCTACTGTGTTACTTTTCACATAAGACGAAAGATAAACGTCTTCATTTGTGGCTTCACACCCACGTGTTAGAAGATAGAATTCTACTTCCAATTTCACAAATAAGCTCATTATTACAGTAAAATGATATTGAAAGTGTTGTTAAACGATTTTTGAGAGCTGCAGAACTCACCAGGACAAACTCATAAACCAATAGAAAGGTTGGACAGTACTCCACATGTATCAGAACACATTTTTTCGGTCTGCATGAATATGACGAAATTCTGTTTTCTGTAAGCATGTAATGTAGAGAATGCTTTCGGAGACTTTTATCTGTTTGTATAGGAATTCTACGATGAGTGGCCAATCAAACTAGGAGAAGCAGAGCCTTACAAAGGTCCAAAGACACCAGATGGAAGAGTAGGTATTCATTTTGTATATTTTCTAAGCATGTCTAAATTGGAAACTGTACTAAGAATGTGAACCCACACCTCCCCTTAAAGATGTAGAAGTATATATTTTGAATATACACTAATTTAAATTATTTTTTTGCTTTGCACAGGAAGTCAACTTCTATAAGATCATTGATTACATTTTGCACGGAACAGAAGAAATCAAAGTCATACCGTAAGTATTACAACAGTGATATGACATTAAATGATATAACAGATCGACACCAAGAGAAAGCAATTGCTGTGCAGTATTTCTCATTTTACATGATTTGCTCAATATTAATTGTTCATGGTAATTATTTTACATTTCCTCAACGCTCTTGGTTGTTAAGGAAGATAATTATGGGCTGTTTCCAGGGTCCTAAAAAATATGATTAGAAATATGTCATTATATCATTAAAATCAGATAATAATTAAGATAAATGTGTTACCACTATCACAAACCATAGCAACATCACAAGATTTTATATACCAAGTTTTTTTTTAATTCTGTCTTTCCAGTCTAACTTGCATTAGATACATCTAAATCTGTTTTTCCTTTATCACTATTTCCCTGAATTCCCTCATTTCCTTACCTGAAGGACACCTCCTGCAGATCACTGGTCCCTTCTTAGTGGTCTACCAACCTACGTAGCGGAAAATGGATTTGTAAGTTTACATATTCCTCTTGTGGCACAGATTGTTTACACTTTGCATAACATGACAGGAAATTTTGGCTTGTGGCTATTTCTATATTAATTTATGGTTGTGTGTTAACCCTCTGGAAACCCAACTATGGTAAAAAGAAGAATTCAACTTCCGATTCCACCTCCCACCCAGCTAATTGAGTTATTAGTAATTCTAATATTGATGCAAGAAGCCAATGAATATGAAGTGACAGTATACTTAATACTTGGGCATTAACCCACCTGACTGAGTGAATGACAGTGCTGGCACTTCACTCACTCACTTACAAGGAATGAACCAGGGAGGCAGCTGCAAGGGTGCAGCTGGGGTGGAGGGGGGAGGGGTGTAGAGGGGATGTCAGTGAGTATTTATACATAGGAGAGCAGAAGTGTGAGATTAGACTTTGACCTCCTGCAGAACTTCTTAAATAACACCATGTATTAGAATTAAAAGTTGAACGTAGAGTTAAGTGATGTTTCAGAGCTGCAGCCCTCATTTGGACAAGCAAACTGAAAACTCATGGATGATATTTCACGTGTCTGAGAACACACTTTAGTATGTGAAATGAATTCCTTACCTCATTGAACACTGAACTGTAGTACAGTACTATACCATTCTGAAGTATGCTGAATATCTCTGCGTTTGGAAAAAATTGAGAAGGTTAAAATGTAACCTTTTCCTGGAGATACACATCATTTCAGAATTCCTCACAGTAGTAAGAATTTTGTTTTTCTCTGCTACAGATCTGTAATATGATGAATACAGCAGCAGATGAATTCTTCACATTCCAGGTAAGTCTTTTAGCACACCACACAGTCGACATACTTTCACATCTATTAAGAATTTTTAGTGTAAGGTTGTCCAGTTTGGAAATCTGTTCTTCTTTTATGATTAGGTGGTTATCTGAAATTAATTGCTTTGCCTTTAATTTCCATTTAATTTGATTTTTATCTAAATATTGAGTTTTGACAATGTGTTTTCCCTCTAGTTGAAAATAAAACAATAAGTACACATTCTGAGTTATAATCTTCAGTATTAACTGACAACAGTAACTACATAATCCAAAGATAACTAATTATTAATGATGTCCATTATTCTTAATAAGGTAGTTATTATCCAAAGATAGTGTATATTTTTGAAATGTAATTCAGTTAATACTCCTCACTGATTTTATTGTTCTCAAGGACAAATAATTAACATCATATTATCTAACTCATGGCTTATGGCTTCAATGTGGTTTGTTACAGAAAGAGGCTTTTGATGAGACAGGATGGAAAATTAAAAATGTCCTGTCGCTTCCAATTGTCAACAAAAAGGAAGAAATCGTGGGAGTTGCCACATTCTACAACAGAAAAGATGGAAAACCCTTTGATGAATATGATGAACAGATAACTGAAGTGAGTAACTGTCGAGATGGAAGGCAAATGTTACAATGACCCATTATGCAATAAAATTGGTGTTTTGTACAAAGAAATTAATATTTGAAGATGTTAAAGACAATTATGCGAAAGCATTGTTGTTTTATGTTGGGTTGTGTCTTTTCTTTTGTTTTAAGGCCCTCACTCAGTTTTTGGGATGGTCTGTTTTAAACACAGACACCTATGATAAAATGAATAAACTGGAAAACAGAAAGGACATTGCACAAGAAATGCTCATGTATCAAACCAAGTGCACAAAATCGGAGCTTCAGTCCATCCTGGTGAGTGGTGCTGGACAGGGCGAGCTGATCTGTACAGTGCAGAACACAAGTCCAAGACTTTTACTCTCTGTGTTTGCTTTGTAGAACACACAGGAGAAATTCAATCAAGAGCCAGAAGACTGCGACTCAAAGGAACTTGTTAAGCTCTTGGTAAGGCTATAGAGATATTGTATGTCTTCCAACTAGAAAGAAAAAAAATCTAGCATAAACCTGGATGAACAGCCACTGACCAAGCTAGAAAGCTTATTTGCAATAATATGAGTAATGTGTCTATGGAAGCCCGTTTCCGCCAGGGAGTAAAAAAAACGCGCTATGGTATCTCAGAATTGCGACTTAGTAACTCAGAATTCCGACTTAGCATCTCACATTTGCGACTTAGCATCTCACATTTGCGACTTCGAAATAGTCCATATTTCATTGTCTGTCCTTTTGTTATTGTAACGGATTCGGGTGACAGGACCTAGGTTCGAGCCAATGCAGTGAGGCACGAACTAGGGTGGGAGTGGCGAGGGCACAAGCCCTAGAACCCGAATCCGTTACAATAACAAAAGGACAGACAATGAAATATGGGGTATTTCGAAGTCGCAACTGTGAGATATAAAGTCGGAATTCTGAGTTGCTAAGTCGCAATTCTGAGATACCATAGCGCGTTTTTTTTTTACTCCCTGGCGGAAACGGGCTTCCATAGTAATCAGAACACAATGCAAACACAAACTTTAATCATTTTGGGCTTCATGCCATAATAATCAGTAGAGTATACCACTAAATTACAGGATTACAAATGCACTTTGTTATTTAGAATGAATTATGAGAACCATTGTACCAAACAGGATATGAGTTTAACACAACAAGTGAGAACCACTCACCATCGCGCCTTCATTTTGTTTCCTATACAGTTGGTGGACCGTCGTGTTAATAAACATGATCTCTTGCAGAAATCAAACCTTCCTGATCCCAAAGAAGTGGAGCTGCTGGAATTCCATTTCAGCGACTTCCCTGTGTCAGAGTTCGATCTGATCAGATGCGGGATTCAGTGTTTCTTTGTACTAAATGTAGTGGAAAAGTTCAAAGTACCTGCCGAGGTGAGTAGTAACAAATGTTCTCAGCCATCTTCATCTTTTCATCCTCTTTTCCTTCAGGTTGTTGTTCCACCTGGTGAGTACACAGCCACGAGAAACTGTTTTCTACCGCCCTAGTCCAGCGGGCACAGATTGAGCTAAAGCACGTCTGTTTCAGAAAAAGCTCTCTTTTTTATTTGTAATTATGATTATTTAAGACTAGTTAGTATATTCAGGTATATGTCCGAAAGCATCTGCTGAAATGTTAAAGGGTAGTTTTCATTTCCATTCAGGAGAAAATGCCATTCCCTTGGAATTTTACATTATAATGTGGCCAAAACTGAAAACTTTCTTTTATAGCATGTCAGGTAAGGAAACAGAGAAGATTATATTACCGTTTATATTACAAAAAGCTAATTGATTTCTTTTGTTATGTGAAGGTACTTACCCGCTGGATGTACACTGTGAGGAAAGGTTATCGGGACATTACTTATCACAACTGGAGACATGGCTTCAATGTAGGCCAGACCATGTTCACTCTGTTACTGGTAAGGTGTGCCTTTAAAATATCGATCGATGCCCTGGAATAAAGAGTTTCTTAGTGCATGGCAATGAAAAATTAGCTTCAATTCTTCTAAAAGAGCATTGTTATTAATATCATTAATCTCATTAATTATAATTTATATTTATAGTAATATACATGTTTTAAAAACAACTATGTGTGTTGCATGGTGCTCCTGCCTCTATACACTGATTTTATTACAGATATTAACTGCACTATGATACTGTGAGTCACGACTGCTCTTGACATGGAAAGTTAAAGTTTACATGCAGAAAAAGGTTTTAATGAAAATGAGTTTATACTGAACACCTTTTCTGAAAGGAACAAAATAGAAATAAAAGTAAAACTGCAGTAAGTAAAAGCACAATTTATTTGACAGATTATGAGTATGAGTAAGCTGTGTTTCGTAAATTTGGTGGTTAACGTGCACATTTCTAGTCTTCGACAACATATATACTAGCCCTGAATTTGTGAAAAGTGCTTTAGGAATATGAGCCAGGGTAAAGTACTTGAATTTTATTACTTTTACAAGCTCAAAGGAAATGTATCAAAGACAAGGTGTGTGTGTATAAAAATGGACCATCAAATATTTCAGAGCCAAAAATGTTTTTCTCATTTCTTATTTCTGCCTCCAGCAGTAGGGCAGAAATATTTTTTTAAAAACATTTAGATGAGGTCATTTAAAAATATATAAAATTCTATGTAGCATATAAACTATAATAAAAATAGCATCTATGTCTGTCTGCCTATAGCATTTATCTTCTTAGGTATCTTTAATGTTCCCGTTTCAGTGACATTTAAAGATCAGTAACAAAAGTGCATTAATGCTTGTCCATTGGCAACATTTTGGAGTGATGCCAGCCTCTCTTAAATCTTCTTACTTTGGTTGAAGCCATCTGGTAACTGTGAAACGTTTGTTTTTCAGACGGGTAGACTGAAGAAATACTATTCAGATCTTGAGGCCTTTGCAATGGTAGCAGCTGCCTTTTGTCATGATATCGACCACCGAGGGACCAACAATTTATACCAAATGAAGTAAGAACTTAATCTATTCACTGTGCAGAAAGCACCTGGACTGTGAAAACCATTCTGAATTAAAGTAGAGTGTCTGAACAAATTTATTTAATCTCTTTTTCATACAGTACATTCATCTAGTGTTGTTTCTTTTTGCCCTACATATCTTACAATACACCCAAGAAATATTGACACCAAAGTAATCGTGCACATAAATATGTGAATTTTGATGTGTGAATTCCAGCATTTGAAACCAAAATTCCTCCAACAAGCATGCTTTTCATGCTTTTCAAGCTTTTCTGTTAATACGTAAAACTCTTTCAAACTAGAAGTTTCACAGCAGGACCAGTGAGCTGTGAAAGCATTTTCTTCTCAGAAACTAGATTTCTGTTCAACTTCACGTACCTAGTATTCATTAAAATTAATACTAAATTAAATTATGGCAATCTCTGTTGATCTCAAACAGGCTTAATACTTTGTTTAACTTGAGTTTCAGAGATATGTAACTATTTGGTAGTCATAACTTACAGTAATCAGTATTGCATTTAAAGACTTTTTGCCACTCTTTAAGAGTCCAGCATTTCCTAACTTCCCTGAACTATTTGTATAGAAACAGTAACACTGATAATTATTGTTTCTTATAACCCTGTTGAATTTCACTAGACTGGAAACTTGGAGTTTTCACAATCACTCATGGAAAGCAAAATTCTTTTACATATACAGTATATATGCATACAAATACACCAATAATAAAAACGTTTGCAATTCATCTGATGTAAAACTGTTTCTTTTGACAATTGTATCACTTCAAGTGCTGTATTTTCTACACCAGATTCCAAACAGGTGCATAGAGAATCAAGAACACAAAGTCACCATGGGATCTTTGCACTTACAGTCTACAATAAAGAATCAGGTGGAAAGCTGGGAGTTTTAATGAAGTAATTAAGTAATCTCATGCTGATACCCCCACCTGTGAGGTTTGTTTCCGAAACCTTGTCAAATGGCAGAAACTGTAACAGCATTCAATGCCCACAGGTCTGCTTCACCACTGGCAAGGCTGCATGGGTCTTCCATCTTGGAAAGGCACCACCTTGAGTACAGCAAGACACTACTGGAAGATGAGGTTAACAGTTTTTATTAAATAACCCACATAGACATAGGATTAGTCCTTCTCAATACCTTGAACAAAGTAACTTTTTAAGTTTTAAATGGGAATTTTGTTGTCCCCTTCAGAGCCTCAACATCTTCCAGAACCTTCAGAAGCGTCAGTTCGATACTGTGATACATTTATTTGAAGTGGCCATCATTGCGACGGATCTGGCTCTGTACTTCAAGTATGTGCATATGCTGTCTCTATTGTCCTATTAGCCTTTCTCTGGTTTTTTAAATGTATTGTGAAATGAAGCGTATATACATTCATTTTTTTTATTCTTAGAGGTGTACTGAAATGAAAAAAGCACATTTAGGATAATTATGGAAAAAAAAACAATATGCTGGCTGCAAGCCTGGGGCTAGAGTGCCACTATACTTCAGAGCAAAGGGCAAAGAGCAAAGGGCTTTGGCAACGCAGTTCAACCTTTCGTTTATCTTCCCTCAATTTAAAACTTGCTTTTTAACACAGACTGGAATCTAGAAACGGAATTTCCTTTTATGTCTAAAGATGTATTTAATATTATATTTCATAGAAAAATGATAGCAAGCACTGTGACCTTTCAGGTGAGCTTTCTATGTGGGGACATACCGCAAAGAGACTGGCATTTAACGCACATTTTAATTCTCACACTGTGTTCCAGAAAGAGGACCATGTTCCAGAAAATAGTCGATGCCACCGAACAAATGGCAACTGAAGAAGAGCAAATCAATTATGTGTCAAACAATCCCATCAGGAAGGAAATTGTGATGTAAATGTTTGGTCTTTTTCTTCTTTTAAATGTGTGTGAATACTTCTTAAAATATTACATTAAATATAACAGGATGAATCTGCCTTTTGAGTGATGACTGACGTTACTGTATCCCTCTCATAAAGTTTTTCATTGTTTTGCTGTTTTCGGGAAAAGGGCTATGATGATGACAGGCTGTGACTTATCTGCCATTACCAAGCCATGGGAAGTACAGAGCAAGGTACCAACAGCAGGGATTCTGTCTGTCTAATCAGCTTCGCAAAATAACAGTGATAATAATAATAATAATAATAATAATAATAATACTGTACACTGAACTGTGTGGTGCTTGTCATCCTAGCCTTTTCTAGAACACCTTTGATTTTTGCTAGGCATAATTAATTGTAGTTCGGATAAAAAGATTTGTACCTTGCCATTAGAGATTGAAAATATGACAGTTCTAGTGTACATGATTTAAATGCTGACTGACATATAACTAAGGAAATACTTTGATAATTGTGTAACAGATTCTGTATTTGAATTTACAAAAGTTACAAATGCGACATTATGCATAAAATGGCGGGGTGTAATTATCAGCCCATTAATCTGAATCAAGTATTTTTTCAGGTGGCCCTAATGGTCGCAAATGAATTCTGGGAACAGGGAGACTTGGAAAGGACGGTCCTGGAACAGCAACCCATTGTAAGAAAGATATTTTATATTTTCTGTCTTTGCATCCAGGTACAGATTTATAAAACGTCTGTTTAATCCAGCACCTGACTTTGACTCTAACATGCTGTTTGCATCATTATAGGGGCTCAGATTTCAGTGCATGTAAAAATGACTTTTTAATTCCTAGGACACTTCTATTATTTTTGTTTTTCATCCAGTTTTTAAAGATGTGTATAAAAAGGAGAAGTTGTAATTTATACTACCTCTAACATCTAGAAATGTCCATGAACCCTCAGAAGTGTTATTCAATATGATTTCCCTTGATTCCTGTTTAGCCTATGATGGACAGGAACAAGTCTGATGAACTGCCAAAGCTCCAAGTTGGCTTTATCGATTTTGTGTGTACTTTTGTATACAAGGTAAGTGTTGCATTGCACTTTTGAGATGGAGCCATTTATCGCAACCAATTCCAGATTACACAAGCATACCAAAGATGCATAAATTATACATACACTTGCAACCTTTGTCAGTGGTTTCCATCACAGGAGTCTTGAATCAGCATTACACAAGTCTACAGCCTTTCAAGAGGAAAACAATTGTTTGATTAAACCATTGACATGCTTTCAATCTATAAATTTGTGTTGTCATGTGTGACAAGGTACAATGACTTGGTACTGAGGTATGTCTGAGTTCACTCCAGGACTCCTGGGACTGGTTTCAGTGTCTTCGTCAAACTGTCAAACTTCGTCGAACTGTATTGAATTCAGCTTTTACTAAGTTACAGCACCACAGAGATGAGTATATCCAGATAATTTAGCTTAAAAATATTATTTTAACCAAAAAAACGTTTTTCTAAGTTTTTAAAATTTTAATACATTTTCTAAATAGGTTTGTATTAATAAAATAGAATATTTAGAGGTAATTGTATGGAGTTATAGAAATTATCAGGTAATGTAATAGATAATTGCAAAAAGACCATAATCTATTAATTTGAGTAGAAATAATTATTTAATATGGCTCCTGCTGTGTACTAGTTTATACAATAACATGTGGATGAAAACTAGTACTGTATATGGAGGACAAATCTATATTAGTATATGTGGCTCTGTGGCTAAGGACCTGCACCTGTGGCTGAAAGGTTGCCGGTTTGTATCCCGTGGCTGGCAAAGGAATCCTGCCCCATTGGGCCCCAGAGCAAGGCCTTTGACCCCAGCTACTTCAGGGGTACTGTATAAATGGCTGACCCTGCACTCTGACCCAAGCTTCTCTCCCTGTCTGTGTGTCTCATGAAAGACAAATTCCTAATACAAGAAATTGTATATGACCAATAAGTGGATCTTATCTTACTTTAATTTTTTAATATGATTGTCACTCACTTTTCAGAATACACTGTACCATTCATTTGTGCTACCTTCTGTTTTGGTATCTTCTACCAAAAAAAGCCCTGTTGAATTACAATCACATCCATCACCGCCATTTGCATGACATCCTGGAAAGACAGACAGCAGCTTCACCACATTCACAATGTTTTTTTAAATAGACAAAACTGGTCCCACTTAGGCACACGTGAAGCAACAAAATAATGTATTTGCTAAGAAATGAGCCCAAGTGTTAATATGCGTGTTTATATGAAAGATTTAGTGTCTGAATGGCAGGTATGTTCCAGATGAACATGCCCAAAGGAATACTTGAAAGGAAAGGGGTTGCTTAACTCTGGGCACTGAACAGAACATTTGTTTCAGCAATGCCTAAGCGTGTAGTAACGAGTACATACTTTCTTATGATCTCGCAACTCAGGAATTCTCAAGGTTCCACAAAGAAATCACACCAATGTTCACAGGACTTCAAAACAACAGGGTGGAGTGGAAGGCCCTGGCAGACGTGTATGAAGAGAAGATGAAAGCCATTGAAGAGGAGAAGAAGAAACTGGAAGAAGCAAGCAAAAAAGGTGACTTTTGCCTTTGCGATTGGACTTCACTGCTAGGGAAAAGTCACACAGGATTAAAACAGGAGCCAATCCAAGGTGTTCTCAGAGCATGCTAATCTATTCTGTTGACCTTCAGTTTCTGCTAAAGTACACAAAATTGCGCACTCAACTTAAACTTAACACACATATCCGGTACAGTTAAAAGAAGTCAGCAGTCTTTAAATATTAAGCACTGTACTACAGGTCTCTCGGCCTCCTTCAGACGCAAATGCTCTAGCTCCTTCCCATCTTAGTGGAGAAAAGCAGTGTTATACAGTACATTGGTATTTTGCAGCATAAAATAAAATAGTATGAATACAGCTCGAATCTGCCAGAATAGATTTATGTGATAATGTTAAGAGGAAGAAGATAATACAACATCAACAACTATCACATCGTGTTGCAGAAATAGTCTAATTAAATTTGCTTATACATTATTGTGATGCTCACTAATTCAAATCACTGCAACAAGCAAATAAAAATGTCCCCATAAATATGACAGTTCTTTGTAAGAACACTCAGTGTCCTTCTTAAAGAAAACCACCCCTGTTGTAACATAAAAAAACATTTTAGTTTTGATATCTAAAAAGCTTTTTTAAACTTTTAAAAGTCTAAAGCAACTAATTCTTATTTGCTTTAGTGGAGAATAGTGTTTCCTTTACATGACTGTTTTTTAAATAAAATAAAATGACACCCGAAGAAAGCTCCACAGCCGAAACGGTGTGTTTCTTTTCTTCTCTATTCAGCACAAAATAAACCTTTACTTGTTCCTTATTTTAAAATAAAGCTTTTAAGAACACTAAAACTGAAAAGTTTGAATTCCAGTAAAAAAGGGAGCAAACAACATTCTAGCTTGGTGAATCCCAGCTTTCAAAAGCATGTTTTTTCTAGCCTGGGTTCATTACAATGATATTTTAGCCTTCTGCTCAAACTGATGTTATATACAGATAGATAAATAATAAAAAACAATGAAATCAAATTACATTATCTATTGAAATAAAAAGCTACAGATAAAATAGATAACAAAATATCGACAATTCTAAGTAAAAAAATAAACTTGTAGAGTTTTAGCTATATTTTAAATTATATATTAAAGTACTATGTTTGACAAACTGGCCATTGGGTAGTCCCAGGATATTAAATTGTTCTGCTTTTAAAATTGAAATCAAGTTGTGATCATTTTATAGCTATATTTTAATGTAGGCCTGATGATTATTTCCCTTTATGAAATGAAAGTATGGAACAATCTACCTAGAGATGGGCTTGAAGCTAATAAGGGTTTGGCTTCTTTCAGGAAACTGCCATATCAATTGCAAATAACTGTCAAATGCAGTAGATGGGCTGAACGTTTCTTATGTCCTTACTGACAATCCTACAGATTATTCATGCTTTCATTTATTTAAGCAACAAATACTAAATGTACATTTGACTTGTTTTTGCTAAAGCCAACTTTCAATTGCAGTATGTATGAATAAATCTAGAGACAAATGTAACTTCTAGAGAATATCAGAGTCAGTTAACATCAGAGCAACTGAGATCAGGAGATAAACTAATATCATACTTGCTCTATCATCAGAACCAGTGGTAGGGTTCTGGACTAGAAGTGTGTGGGATCAAATCTCACAGGGGGTGACGATACTGCACCCTGGAATACTTCACTCAACTTGCTTCAATAAAACATCCCTATAAAAGCGTATAAATACAGAGTAATATCAAACAAATAATAAGAGATCGGTACTGTAGTTAAAGACAATACTGTTGGGGTCGTAATACAGAAGCCACTTTAAGAAACCATAGTGAAGCTGTAATATTGAAAGACTGAGTGAACACATTCAGAATAAGTACTGTATGTGTATTTTCTAAAAACAGAGAGCTCGAGGGAATGAATACATTCATTTCTGACACAGTGGCCCTTCAAGGTCAGTAGGTCAGTATGGAGAGAAGCAACGTGCCACTGGTCTCTGCAGGCTGATTTGTCTTCTCTTTTTTTTGCCAGTTGAAGGAGGAGGTGAAGTGAGCGAAGGGGGCAAGTCAAAGACATGCACGATATTTTAGGAACGGACTGACAGGCCGTCTGGATATGAGATTGCTTTTCATGGCCGGAAGAAGCAGTGCGGGGACTTGGTTCCCGGAAGTTCTCTCTTTTCTTCTGTTCCACCTGCCGGATCCCACTGGGCCAAAGGCCCAGGAAGCTGCAAGGGGCACTGCCAGACCAGAGCGGAGGGCCAGGTGTGAAACCTCATTCACAGCAGAGCGCTAGTCTTTCCCTGGTAATTAGTTGTACACGGTGAACAAGGGTATAACTAAGGTGCAACTTTCTGAAGGACAACCTTAGGCTTTGGTACCTTAGAGTCAGCACTGATGGCAGACTTTCCATTTTAGTGGAGAAATAACAACAGATAGCTTAATTGGTTAAAAAATCTTTTTCAGTAGTTAAGAAATTGAAACTAAAAATGTTTGCTGCTGTCTGTATAACACAAACAATGACATTACACGTACACCTTTTTCTGTTAATGTATTTAAAACTTTTCTGTTAATGTTCAGTATTTACAACACACTTTAAAAAATCCCTTATGTACACAGGCTCTGGTGAGTAGATTTGGATACATAGAATTTTCTTTATGTTTTTCTTTCTTTTTTACACCTTCAATTTGGATCAACAACGCTCATTTAGAAAAATTCCATTTAAGGCACTTAACTTTGATTTTTATACTAAATGGACAACTCTATACAGTTCTCTATCAAGAACCTAAATTGATTAAATGTATTTTAAAAATAGGAATCAATACTCGGATACAAGCTTGACTAAGAAATAATGAACTCAAGGCAGCAGTGGGCAACATCCACAGTCTGTATGTAAAATGAACATATCTAAAGCACAGGATTAAATAATAATAATAAAACTGGATGTGGATAACTTGAAGCTGAATTAATCATTTTGGTGAAAAAATAAGCAAAGAAAACTACCTGCTCTATACTTATTTGTGTAGGAAGCATGTAAGTGTTACAGACTGCCGTCTTTCTATTTTGAAGAAAGGTCTGCTATGATTCACATTTAATATGACAGCAGGGGCCGGACTGTCCTGCACTACAAACAGCAACCTTCAATCTGGTGTGAATGATAGTGGACCAGAAAAGAACTGGCTGGCTCCCGAGATCTGCGAGCAAACGTAATGTTAAATCCTCTGATCCCCTGTGTTTCCTTGTATCTGATAAGGGCAGAATTATTTTAGTTAGTTATAAGGGTACAGTAGATGTTTATTATTTTTTGTGGCTTTAAGGCTACATGGCTTTACTGTATGCTATTAATGAGGCCTGACCATCATTCATTTCAGTCTTCTTAACTGTGATATCTCTATATATTGTACAAAGCCACTTGTTTCAGAGGTCAAACAGTGCAGGTAGCAATGAGACTACCAATGTATTTTTCTTAAGATGCAGTGTCTCATGTTACCTGTTGATTTTGATAGTCTTTATTCATGGCAAGGTTTTACAGCAAATATTAGAGCCAACTTTTTTTTGGTAATTAGATTGCAAATGATTCACATCCATTTGAATCCAGTCTAATGTTAAACGTTACTAGCTTTTCACTGGAGGAAATAATTAAAGAGCAGTCAAAATGATCTGAGTGAGAATTAAATATCTGAATTGCACCATTTTGAATTGTTAAATCTAGAGATGACATTGTTTTAGAATGTTTCATAATATTTCTAATCACAATATCTGCAAGATATAGAATAACTGCTTTGTTATTTTCACATGGCATTTAAATTATAACCAGAATAAACCAAACTGCTTTTATTTTTTGGAATACTTTTCAAGCAAGCTGTTCAAATTATTATTTTACAGTAAACATTTCCTGCTCAACCCCAGGTGCAGCAGTCTCTCGACAGAGCTGTTTCGTCTATAATACATGATCAGTTACTTAAATTCAGACTGACCTAGTCTGCACACTGAAAACATTTGTTTTGTCAGTTCTGAAACAATGACCACATTGCTTTCAAAGAGGTTTTAAGAGAGTGACAAACGATACTTATAAACTTGAGATAGTACATATTTGTTATAAACCAAAAGTCCTATTTTAAATACCAGTCTATAATGAAATATTATTGAGGTCTTCATTTACATAACCTGAAACATTGTAGTTTGCAAGTAACGTAGCAAGTATAGTTCATAAATCAAAAGGTGTTTTATTTTATTTTAAGCCTGCTATTATAATTTTAAACAATACTGACCAAATATGTAATTTCATGTTATTGTATCTCAAGTATATTATTCATTGTATAGAGAATAATAGTCCGCAGGCAGTATGTAAAGAAATCGAAAGGATACAAATCACTGTAGTCCAGGCAGTCAGTGCCTGTGTAGTCAGTGGTAGCTTTAACTGCTGATCTTACATTTTTTATTGCTACCTGAACTGCATTAGCATGAAAGGTGCAGAACCAGCAAGAAAGCCAAATAGAAATCTACTGAAAATTTCTTACTGATAAATATAATAATGAATACTGTAAAAATCATATTAGCTCAATGAAAATTTGAGCTTGCTATAAATCTACAAACCTTAAAGGATGTCTGCACAACATTGCATGTGTGAATGTAAGAAGATTGAACTGGATGGAATCTGGATGTAAGCCAAGCTTCAAGGGTTCCCAAAGATTTAACCTTTAAATATCCTACTTAGGTAAAGCAGACTACCAAAGTCTACTTATATACAGTATCTGCATTGTGAAGGGCACCTTAAAACGCACAGCTGACTGGTGACTTTGTTTTAAATTCAGTTACGTATGTTCACTTCTAACAGTCTTCTATTACAAGTGTTTGGATTTCAATAAAAGCATCATCATCCAGCATCAGTGTGGTTTGTAGAGTGCTCTCCTTCCCAAACGATCTCAGAGCTCTTCACATACAGGATCAAGCCCCAGCAGGGTGACACATGGCAGCCATTGTGTGCCAGCAGACAGCAGACCGTAGATTGATAAAGATACGTATGTTTAGCCACCCCTGCTCAGTGAGAACCTCAGTTTAGCAGCTCATCTGAAGAAAGGCACCTCCTACAGTCCCCTAGTGGAAGAGCACCACCTACTTGTCCACCAACACCATGTACAACAGCAACCAGGTTTTCCTTAGAAGTCTCCATCCCAGTACTGACCGGGCCCAGCCTTGCTTAGATTGCCGTGTTCTAAGGAGATCAGGCTGCAATGTATTATCTGCAGATGAAATGAGAAAGATGAAGGAATAAAAACTGCAAGAGGATGATGCTGGATTCATCGCCCCGACTGATTGCATTAAATTTCATCCTAGGTTAAAAAAAAAGCCTGGTTTACAATCCAATTAAAGGATCAATATGTAAATCGAGGATAAGAACAGAGTCATAAACTCATTCCTCTGCGTTGTGACACTCTTTGAGGCAACACTTTGAGTTACAGGCAATGGCTGAGGAAGAGGGCAGCTAAAAAGAAAGAAGAAAACTAAGAGCAACAGTAAATGCACTAACACGTTTTCAGTAATGCTGTCCAGGACTTACTGCGATGGACTGAAATACTCTTGCAATCTTATGTAACCCCCCTTGTCATTGAACCTGCAGATCACTGGGGAAGAACTTTAATCCAATTAGAGAGGCTTCGGGAAACTAAGAAGACATTACTCGGGTTCTGTTTTGAGAGCTGCAGATTTACTTTAGGCAGCACAAGATAGACACCTTGGATTTGGATCCTATTAAAGAATAATAAAAATTAGTATCCCTAATCAAGTCAGCTTAACTCAGTCCATCTTTCAGTCTACCTTTAGTGTATTTAGGTGCTAACATATATGTGTACAGAGTTACAATGTATGTATGATGATGCATTATGAAGTACAGAAAGACGTTAGGTCAATGTTCCATGTCTAAACAAAATGTTACATGTTTGTGTCACAAGATGTAAACTGAACACAAATAAAGACACAATTTGAAGACACAATGTTGTAAATTTATTCAGTTGTGTTTATAGAGCACAAGCACAGCACATTTTGAATGAACATACCAACACACCTGCTTCGACTGTAGTTACTATCAGCTGCTATCTCGCTGCGCAGCTCTACCTTGAGAATTCTTACACAACAGTTTGTAGCTATATGGTCGATAGGTAACGGCAGGTATTATAACACAAAGGGTAGTTGCCACCACATCAGTATGAGGATCAGGATTGCTACTTGCAAGTAAGGCGAAAATTATGGGTAAATGTTGGTACACATGTACCGGTGGCAGCGGGGAGGGATGTTATCGACTACAAAATGGGACCTTTCACAAAGCAGTATTTTCTCATTATTTAGAACTTGTGCTTTGTAAAATGCAAAAAAAAAGAAAGAAAAATCTTTGTGTGTTTAGGTTCAGATTTTGGCCAAGGTTTTGCTAGTCACACTAGATCATTGTTCTTTAAAAACTACCTACAGTTCCTTGAACCTGTAATATTGCTTGTATAGTGCCTGTAACACTACCACTTATTCCACACACATAGGAGAAGTTATTTTCGTATATGCAAAGACACCTATAATAGGAACACAATCTTTTCTATAGCCGATTTGAGGCTCTTTGCCTTAAATTGGGAATACAAAATGCCTTCTTGCCACTATAAAACAGTTTCGGATCAATATCCTGAACATACACAGTATTCAGTACAATACAGTATTAACTTAAATTTTGCCAGCTGATGGTGTGCGGGGCGAGCTAGCTGAATCGCGACTGTTGGTTACGTCATTATCAACCTGTGTCTCTACGCTGGCTGCCGCAGAATCTAATCCCCCAGTCAGAGCGCCAGGAGTTCTTGATCATGCCCGTTCTAGGTGCTCTTAAATACTCTGACCTTTTTTTGCAGACATATGACAACATCAGGCGGACCCCGTAGGCGGCAGGATCTGACAGAGCTTGAGGATCTGTCATTGAGTTTAGAGACTGAGCCCCTCAAGCTTCGTTTCTTTCTTTCCCTAGTTCTGGTTGCTTGCTATTACCTCATCTTCCTGATCACCCCTAGGCTTTGTTTTGACCGATCTTCCGGACTTTCCCATGGTGCTTCGCTACAGTGTCTGCCCTGTTGCGACCCTCGCTTGTTTTGGATAACAACCCTGTACTGTGATTGCCCATTTCGCCAGCCTGCTACAGCAACACGCTCTCTGTGTCTGCTCCCCGCTCTGCTCTGCCTGGCTCTTCTCTGTCAGCACACTGCTCAGTTGTCAGCAGTTTCCCCTGGGTCTCGGCTGTCTCTCGCTCAGCAAGTGGGTTCTCTCACGTTCCTGGATCGGGGTACGAGTCTGCACCTTCCTTACAGAGATTTAAACAATACTTTACAGGGTTAGAGAAGTTTTCTCAATGTTTTCCATTCCACAGTACACTCATATAAATATAGAACTTTATAGAGATATACTGCCCCCTCTCCATACCCAAGTCTAGAAGTCTCATACACACATGACTTTTCAAAAATTCCACATCACACTTGTTATGTCTGAAGGCACAGCACTGTGCTCCAGCTGAAAAACACTGAATTTGTGGAAATAAGTAACATCTACTTCTAGAGAGCCAAATGGTTTATTATATTATAGTCTAATACCTTCTCACTCCACATCTTAACCTCTAAGGCATACTATGCTTTATCTGGATAGCACAAAGTACAGAGCAGATTTGCTTCACTTCCCTCTGATGTTAAAATTATTGAGAACTGCAGAAGCTGTCTATCCACCGTAAAAGTGAAAAAAATCAATTTCATAAGAGTTCACAACATACGTCTGCCATGAAATTTTTCTCTCCATTACAATCCAAAGTGACACCAATGGTTTCTTCTTGGAGAACATCCGAAAAAGCAAAAATAAGTAGGTCAGCTGTCATGGGTGTTCTTGTTAAAATCCCAAAGTACAGAGATTTCAGGAACTGTACAAACTGCCCAATAAAGAAAGAGAATTAATTGCTTCCTTATGGATTTCATCTTCTTCTCTTCTAATGTTGATTTGAATTACCCTTCATACTCATCAAAAGAACCCCATCCTCAGTCTGTCACAGAAACATGTCCTGGAAATACTCATCAAATTCTTCCTCTCTGCAAGATATAGAACGTACATATTTGAACTTTATTATGATAGAAAATTAAACATTAATTTATGCTTCATTAATTCTATACTCATGTAGACATGACCACGATATTCTGATCATTATATGGGACAGGGTTACCCAAACTCAGTCCTTACTGGTTTCCCACCTAGTTAACCACCTGATTCTAATCACCCCCTTAACTGTGATCAGTAAAACTTAGTAAAAGGTTCACTTATTTTTTCACAAATTGAATCTCAGTTATTATTATTTCTACTTCACAGACCACTGTGTCTCAGAATAAATTGGTTAATACAGACCTTTTTGGTTATTTGAGCAAAGACCAGTTGTGATTAAAACGGGTATCATAAGAAGAAATTAGTCCCATAAAATTACATTTAAAGTCCACAAACTTTCCTGGCACTGTACCATTAACCAGGGCAGCACATCGCCAGTCTTCACTGAGCCTTTTCTCTAGCTCTCTAGGTTAGTATGAAGGAAGACCCTACTCATGAAACTAAGAGACCTTAAGGCAATGAATAGCTTTTAACCAACCTTGACTTCTCCTCCATACTTGGAGCAGGACCCTTCCAGTAATCTCCATCAGATGGACCTTCCTCTCCATCACTGCCTTCAGAACCTACATTGAACATCAGGTGAGCAACAATAAGCAAAACTGGAAAAGCAAGATGAAAAAAAGTGCATTTCTTTTATATATTGCTGCAAATTCATAAATAGAAATACATTTGTACTGTTGGTCCAGCTACTGTAACTCTTTTTCTAAGGGATACTTGTCATCTACTGAAGAATAATTGCGATCATTCCATACGATGTTTAATTTTTTCACCATCCACTATGAACTAGACAGTGCAGACTCTTCCATGTGTAAACAGTGTAGCCCTGACACAGTTGGGACTTGTACACAATTTCTCACGGGCAGCTCCAGCTTCAGAGCTACACAGAGCCCATCCCTTGACAGAATTCTGCTGTCCAGAAAGACAGGGGACGCCTGCCGCAAAAGAATTCAACACAAAGGGATTCTGGGAGTGCAAAACAAGCTACCCAGCCATGTTGTTAAAACCTAGGCTTATTTCAAGAAATGACCGGATGAGATCACTGAATCAATTACCAAACGGGATAGATGGGCCTAGTGGCTTCCTCTTGTTTGTAACCTGTGTTAATGTTATCCATGTTCCAAGGAGGCTACCCTCAATAACAAGTAAATGTTAAATTCCATGCTGGAAAGTAGAAAGTAGAAGACACACAACATATCTCTTAACCCTCCTTCAGGTTGCTTTCCTGTGGTTAGGCTCACACACCAAGAAAGCTCAATAGCCAAAACATTGTTTTTTCTTTCTGCTTTTCAGTGTGAAATTATTTTTTTCTGTTGTAGCCAACACATCTTAACTCCCCATCTCCGTCAATAACACCTTTGGTAGCAGGCTCAGTTACGACCTTGTCATACGTGCATAACCATATTAAATATTCACATTATGTTCACATTAATTTTATGGACAATGGGTTCCATTACTCTACCGATAAAAATCTAATAGCTTTTACAGGGGAGAAACTGGATTTCAAGTACCTCCGTAGCATAACACTTCTACACACTCTTAGCATTAGTTGCTCAACTGAGAAACAGGAGAAAGTTGTTTATACCTATGGTAAGTGTTCAGCTGGTACTGTCAATCATTGCTCGATTTAAGAATGTAAAGTGTCCAAAAAAAGATCAAATAAAACATTAAAGATCTGAGGCCTGTCAGGAGCTACTCACTCATCCCCAAAGAGAAAAAAATGCACCCTAAAGCAGTCAGAACTGGCAGCATAGCTTTTTTACAGCAACAGTCATCTAATGCAAGATAACATATCTGGACTTGTTAGATAAGGAGATGAACTTATAGCTCAGTCTTGACAGGGAAGCCTTGAAGAAGCACAAGCAGCTTGTGTGATTATTCTGGACAGAGCTGATGGCTGTCAGTCAGATAAATCCCACTACCTTTCTGCAAACAACGTTTTACAAACAAAACTTGAAACAAATTTGAAAGCATTTTTAACAATTGGAAAACACTTGTGAAGGAAACATTCTGTGCTTCAGTTAAATGCCTGTTACTGGATGTCATCAGGGTGTGTAATATGATTTAGACGTTAGAATTCTGTTGATCAGTAACTCTTTAAGAAACATGCAAAGCAGACCCAAGAGCTCACAGCTTCTTTGGCAGTCAGTCTCTAGCTGTGAGGTATCACACCATAACCTGTTTCTCAGCTTCTTAGTCTCTAGATATGGAATCTCCACATACCTTCACCTGATTTGCTTGAGTCCTGTGGGCTTCTGGAGGAGTGCTTTTCTGTTATAGAAAGGAACACCAGGTTGAACATTTTTTATCCTACTGGGAACATATCAATGGCAAGTGATACTGATGGTGCTTCACAGATTCTTAGTAACACTAAATTAGGTTTTATTTTAAATAATGTAGCTCTAAGGTAGTTACAGTATATTTAAGCAGTGTCCATGTCCCTTAATTAATTTCTTAACTTAGCACCTGGGTAATTGGCACTGCAGGGCTGCTGAACACTTCCAAAGGTTATATTTATCCCTATCAGAGTTCACACTGACACAAGTCTTGAAAAGCACGTAGGTTACTATTCTAGCTCTACGACCTCAATTAACCCTTTGTCCCCTTCTGTGTCCTTAAACGACTCTCACAACTGAAGAGAACAAACATCAGGCAGTTATACACTAGCACTTTCTACAGTTATCTACTGTACTTACAACTTCAGCTACTTAACCTCGTATATACAGTATGCAAACCAAGTCTTGTCCCTTTACCCTTCTTCTTCTTGTGTCTGTGTTTTCTGGAGAGGGATGACTTTGCTTTTTTCAACTGAGGCTCCTCTTCGTTGTCTTTAGTTTGCTGTCTTTTCTTTGCCTTAACTTCTTTCCTCCTGAAAATAAGAAGAGTAAATTTTCAATTTTTTCCTTTTTGTCCAAATCTCCTTTCAATTACTATGTATACTGTACATATTGCACCCAGTCTAGCTGTAGTTCCAACACATGCTGACAGTACTGGCTGAGAAACAGCACTCTTACCTATGATGATAGTTAAGCCTGTAGGAACACTCTGGGCAAAGCCCTGAAAAAAAGGCAAAAGGTTAAAAACTAAGCTCATCACTTTTTTTCTCACTTGGAAGAAATACAGCAAGATATGGCAAGATGTTTCAAACTAAAATAAATGGAATATTTAAGTATCAATACAAGCATTAAGACTTAAAAGTGTAGGCTCTGCTTAGTATTCACAAAGACCTATGAAATTTGCAACATATAAACTGACAGTTATGTAAATATCAGTTGGGTCTGCTGAGAGAAAACAGCGGGGAATGAAGTATGTAGCAAATCATTCAGACCTTTTTTCATGCAGCAGTCATGAGTATCTATAAAGTTGAGACCCAGTCAAACAGGGAGTAACAAGAATCGCAGTCACTGCCCACCAACATTTCTGAGGACTCAACCCCAGAAATAAAGTCATTTCAAAAACAAGGGGGAGGACTTTACTTGAAATAATTGTTCCATTCTCAGGCCACGCGCTAACTGGATTTGCCCCTTGCAGCGACTTGAGAACAGATTAGCAGCCACAGGATTATCCCTGAGTCCGCGGAGCAGAGAGCCGCACGGCCGGGCCCTCGTGAGCCCAGGGCAGACTTACGCAGCTTCACGAGGGCGTTCCTCTTCTCCCCGTGCTCAACGTAGGCAAAGTTTACCTCCCAGCTTTTCAGGCCTTCTTTCTTTTCACACCGCTTGTTTCCACAGAAGAACTGCCCTGAGAGACACACGTCCATTAACGGAGTACCAGGAGTACAATCGCCAGGTTACGGAACTCAGGTTCATACTCTACTACTTTCGATTCCACTCAAATAAATCCCAAACAGCCTAGCAAAATGATGAAAAAGGAATGTGGTCATTATTTTAACCACTTTTTACACATCGGAAGATTTTGTTGACTTTCTAAAGCAGGGGTGTGCAGTCCTGGTGCAGTAGGGCTGCTGTGTCTGCAGATGTTCTGTATTATAAAGCACTGTGTCAGATTTCTGTCCTGGGGGTGATGCGTGAGGCATCTGTTCCATTTTCAGCTTGGTAGGGTCCCCTTCGCATACAGTGTGTTACCACAGCATAACTGTGTCAATGCCAGTACTTTTAATGTGGCAGGAGGCAGGAACAGGGGTACCACAGTATGAGTGAAATCCACCAAGAGAGATGTCTACAAAACAAATGTCAGATGTAACAGGTACTAAACACCATGTGACCTAACCTTCTGTAACTAACCACTTTGAAAGGTTTTTACAGATAAAAAAATATTTGTGGCAGCGAGGTCACAATTTGTTAATCTTTTGACATGGGATTGCTCCATATTAAGAAATTGTTTGCTCAGTTTTAAATAATCGTTAGACCATTCCTCAGGCTGTTGTATCAGAATTCTTCTAACATTAGTGATTTATTGCTTCTTTTCCATACTTCATAGAATATATCTGTCATGCTCTCTTTATCTTTATTTTTTTATCTAGCTGCAGATACATGTCCTTGGAGTTGGCAAGTAGGAAAGCCATTTCTAGAAAGAGATTAAGTTGATTTATCGTTCTGTTAATCACGTGTTTCTTCTTTCTGCTGTGATTTCAGATGACAGACAAGCCCAGACCTAGCATAGTGCAGACTTTCGGGTGAGATGTTGCTCAATTTTCCTGGGTAAACACATTCCTGTGTTTGAAGACTTCGAATGTTATAAAAACTTACCTCTTTGCCAATATTTACAGTGGTTTCTCTTATTTTCATGCCTACATCTGAGGATATTTAAAAGTCAGATAAATGAGGCTCATCTCAAATGTGAATTATCTAGTGACAAAAGAAAGAGCTGCAGGGAACACTTTCTGTTAGACGTTTTCAGCAAGACTATCAATCTAATTGATATTAGGACATGTTAGAAGCTCAGCTCAAGCATTTGGAATCATTTCTTTTTGGACAGTTTCTGATTAACAAATGGTGAATTCTACCCATAACAATTGCCTGTCCACTGGTGTCAAACTTGGTAACTAAAGGATCTGCTGGTGCCCACTCTAGCTCAAGTTCTCAGCTACAATTAGTTCACCTAGCATCAGATTCAGTGTGTTTTTAAAGGTGATTTCAAAAGAAATGTGATCGGGGTGCAAATCAAATTACTGTAAGTGAACAGAACGATTAGTCCACTGAGGCCATAGAGCACTAAGGCCTAATGCTGGCAAAAGCCCTACTACTTGACACTTTTACCCAGTACATACTGTATAGGAGGTGCCTTCAGCTGTGGACACTTCTGCACTTACACACTGAGTTTTGCATGTTTCACTCGACTACAAATCTGAGTCAGCCTGAATCTTCTCTTGTCAATATGAACTAGGCCTTATCAGTACCAAAGTTTTTTTTTCCTTATTCTATTGCCAAACATACAGTAAGCACAGAATTTAAAGGGCAGAGTGAGTCTTCTGTTGTAATAAATAACTATAGACTTAAACCAAATTGTGAAAAAGGTTTTTGACACAGCCTCTCTTGGCAAATTTGGTCAATTTAAACATCTAAAGGAATGATAAATTAACTTTTCCAAAATTATCATGTGCCTTTACCCACAGTGATATACAGTGTTTACAAATATGATTATACTGGAAATAAAATATTTAAATGGCATGATATGTACCACCACGATGGCAAGTGTGGACAGATAATATACAAAAACATTATACAAAAGCACATATTTGTATAATAGGTTCAGACTACATCTGAAAGAAGATTTACTTTGTTCTTTCAGGATTTTTGAGGAAACGCTTATGAACATGTTCACCTCTGTGCAAAAGTTTAGACTTGCCTTCCTATACTTGGCTAAGGGATGAAAGGAAAGGAGAGAAAAGGGGAAATAAAAATAAAATTTCTGCTTAAAAACTTTTAAAGATCTATGTTATTTAAAGCCACTACATGCAATTCTACCACATTCGTTTTTGTGCTTTAATCCTGGTGTGAGAGAAAGAGTTTTTACATACAAACTACAGTCTGGCAGCACGTTCCAAGTGCTATTGCACTCCCTCCTGTGTTTCACAAGTGTAATACCAATTACTATCTCCTGTACATGACACAAAAATTAACAAAAATTTATTAATGTGGTTTGCAATTTCATCTAAAGCAACGTACATCACATGTGACAGAATCACAACTGTCTTACTCACAGACATAGGGCTGAAACCCTACACCTTGCAACTGCCCGTCTCATTAAAGCTTCAAACTGAAATCAACAACTACAGGGCACTAGAGCATTTTCTCCAGTAGCACATCTTCTGAGGCTTTGCTAAAAACAGATTCTAAAAATGAAATCTTGCACACTTAATGTGGTTTATCTCACTCATTGCCTTAAGGATTATTAAGTATCTTTCTGACTGAATAAGATAAAAGCAATATTCTGCCCACACAAGTAACAGTTTTATTTCTGTCCTAACTTCTGAGCAAGCTATAATTATGAACAATCATGACAGTTCGAAAAACAAAGCATTTCGATAAGCCTAGCTTGAATTACCAGTACTATTTTCAGTGCTAATGCCAGGATATGAGTGCCAAAAGAAAGTTAAGTTGTCTTAATAAATTATTAACTGAATCGACACATTGAAGATCCAGCTCTATTTACTTTAAACCTCAAATTTGAACCTGACCACACAGTCGAAAACAGCACTGCAGTGTTACATTTCCTATTTAAACACAGACGTTTAGTTCACTGCGATCAACTGATCGCAGCTCAGGACGTACCTAAATCCATTTTCTCCCCCAACACTGTCACTTTCTGATGAAGGCAGGGCAGCGCAGTGGCATGGCATTTAACCCAATTACTCCATAGCCCTTGTGTTGTGGGTTCGATTCTTGAACTAAGTTAATTTGTTATGGATTGTGCAATTTCTCCCCATGTGTTTCTCACCTTTTGCTAGGTGGACCAGTTTACAGTATTCAAGGACACGCTGGCCAAGCTAATTGGTGTGTCTCTGTGCTTGTGTACACACCTTGCTGGACCATGCTCTGGGTTATGGCGACCAGCAACAAGTGACGTCTGATAATGGATGGATGGCTAGCTTAAGGCAATATTACACAGTAATATGAAGGTAGGTCACAGATTGGAAGGGTTGAGTAAGGTCTGTAATAAAGTTATAGTCTATCACCTATAACAAGGCTGAAAGGTTATTCATTTAAATGAAATAATTCTTAACATCTTATAGTTGACCTGAACTAATGATCTAATCTAATTATCAAAGCTGAAACTGAATCAAAGATTACTTTGTTTTAATTAACTGCAGCCATTATCCACAGTACAGTATACTGTATACTGAAAATTATTACTTTGGCTACGAATGAATTCAGGGCATGTCCTGCCATTCAACAGCATTAGTGCTCTCCCTAGCCAATTATCTAATTTCACCAATGACGTATATCAGAGTGGGGTTTCCCTAAAGAATTAAATCACTTGTAAAGTAACTTTTAATCTTCAGATACCATCAAATATGTTACAAAGGTCTTGAGCCGAGTGCCCAAAACACATTAGTGTAAACCTTAAATCTCAACGATAATCATATCATCCCATTACAATCTGGAAATGATGCAAAGAGCTGGGGTTTTCCCTCAAGGAACATAACATATCACAACATGTCACACGTGACATGACTTTCGCCTCTGACGCTGAACAGCGACCAGATAATAAGGCACAGAGGGATAGCTGACAATCACAGTGAATTTACTGCAGACTGAGTCTGGGCTGAGGAAGAAGGTCACAACTCAGTTCGTCAGCAGACACGTCACAGCTTATGAAGGAGCAAAATGTCGTGTAGCATATGGTTTGCAAGCATCATGGCTCAAAAGTGTGATGCTCACAAATCTTGCTTTAAGAGTATTACGAGAGGGCATAACTAGGCAGGACTGAGTCCAGCTGCTCTCCTACAGCATTTCAGAGCAGTCACAACAGGGCACTGACTGAAAGGAAGTCGTTCAAGCCTGTCAGTATGAGTGTGTGACTTGTATTGCTTTATTACCTAACCACAAAACACAGTTTAATGCAGAAGTCCTGTACCTACAAGTACAATGGGATGGAAGACAATAAGAGTGTGGATGTCAGGATATTGTCAAGAAACTTTGAAAACATCCAGGGTATTTCTTTTAATTACCTTCATGATCTCAAATGAACTGATAATATTTAGGTATTGCAATAATGGAGCACTCTTGATACCTGGTTCACAAATCGTATTAACTGCTGTTTTAGAAATTATCATACTGTTATGCATAATAAGGCCAAAACCACTGAATCAAACAAATGACCATGTATGCTACATGTCCTCCTCAGATTTGATAAATATACAACCAAAGAAATACAACCAAATAAAAACGTCATTACGAAACATGTGCATTCCAGATTTTACTGACTCTTATCCTGTATCTTTCCTTATGTGTTACCTTTATTTCAGGCAATTCTGAACAGATGTGTGAACAATAACAAAGAAAGGTAAAAAGACTGCATTTCTGTCTACCTGATCAGCTCAATTTTAACAACCGGAAATGTGCCAAATTTCTATGCAATGGGAGTCTTTGTTCTCCTAAACTCAAAAACTCAGCTCTACAAAACAAATTGCAACTGCACACTGAATTGTTGTCAATTCAACTGCATTCAGTTGCCGATTGCCTTTAGGAAGTAAAGGTGATTTTGGTGTAAGAAGTTAATGCAATTCCCATTAGAGATTTTCTTGTCCTTCAGAATACTGGCTTAAATAACTATGGAAATGGAACTCAGAGGACCTATAGTAGTAGGATGATCAAATGAGAGAGATTGCTAAATACTGTAGTAGTGTGGAATTTATCAACTCAAACATTTAAACACCACACAGAAGGTTTATCAAAGCCACAGAAAATGATCTAAAGCACAGGGATTAATCGATCCAGTTAATTAATTATTAACCAATCGTTTGTTCCAATGAGTCATTGATCAAATTAATTAATTGTTATTGATTAGTATTCTGGGAACTGGAGAGACAGTACACCTCTCATTACCAAATGTGCTATCCAACTTGAGAGCAATAACAAGTGTGCTGAAGTGTGTATCTAAAGCACACCCTATTCACCGCAACTGAGCAAATACAATCCTGAGAACATGATTGTAAAATTATATATAAGAACATGATTATAAAAAACAAGGATCGATATTTTTAAACATGCTAAAATAATCTAAAACAACAGCATAGGCCTAATCCTTGAAAACTTGTATTTTGTCTTGCCTTACAAAATGCAGAACATCATTAAAAGCAGTTCTTAAACTGAGCTATAAATGTGCTTATCTAAATGTTGCAGCCCCAAAAAACATGAAATCTGAAAGGTCTCAGAGCTGACACCAGGATAAAATCCATAACGTAGCTGTAAGCTCAGTTACTTATCTCTGGGGGGCTGGGAAGCCAAGATGTGAAATATAATATTGAAGACTGCTGAGTCATGTTTATCTAGGTACAAAATATTCATTATTATCATGTTAGACCAATGTAAGATGTGTATGGTTGTAAATCATAGTACACATGTATCCTACAGAGATAATTTCACAATGCTGGCTTCTAAAACCGGAAAAGATATAGGGTACATTGAAGTACATGGTACATCTTTGTTTGAAAAATCAACACAATATAAAGCCACATTGAATTTGCACCATATAATAAAGTAAAACAAAAACAATCCAACATACTTGCAGAAAACCGGCTTAATGTGACACTAATAATAAACATTATAAAGCCATATTGCTAACACCTGGGAGTAATGAACTGCATGAACTCAAACTCTAATGACCTACTTTAGTTTCCCCTGAGGCTTATATTACTTAACCACCAATCTTACACAATATAGAAAAAAATGGGAAGAAAATATCTTTAGACATGTACTGGAGTGTCACTGCGCAATCCAGGGACCTTTAGTTGTCTACTAAATCTGCCATATGGACTCGACTTTTCTATTATATATTGGACATTTTTAATAAAAGAGTCAAGAAAGAGGAAAAGGCAAATTGCCCACATTTTAAACTGAAACACTATCCAGTGCTTCAAATTTAAACCTAATCTTGTTTCTTAAGTTCTAAGAACTGCCTTCTTCAACCATCCGCATTTATTAGAATCTGGTAACAAATGGGCAGTTGAGGTTTAACTCAAATTGAAATGCAGAAGCTCAGCAGTACCAGGATATAACCTTCTCCAAGAATAAAATAGATTGTACTGCACTGAATACTTGAACATAGAGATTTAGCAAATGTGACAGATCATTTTTGTGGCAGTAATACAATGAAAACTACTCAGAACCTCTGACAGTTCCAATACCTGTTTTTTATTAGTAGTTTTAACAGTCTGTACATAAAGAAAACCTTAAACAGTTATATTTCAGGATGTGAAGGAAACAGATCTTTCCATTTCGTAACCATATGACGCACATGTAAAATAAAACCACCAATGTTTAAATGCAAAATCTGAAGTAATGTTGAGGACTTGTTGAATCTTCCTTTTTCAAAATAATACTATCATTAGGAGAACCAAAGTAGTAACAGTAATAACAATCAAAATTAATGCTATGCTTACTGTTTTCTGTGGATTTATTGTTCTATTATTAAATACATCCTTTGCATCTTGACCCGGTGCGATTAAGTTGCTTTGGATCAAAGTCTTGACAAAGCAAAATCACTTTAGATGTTTTCTCCAAACCTATATTTTGGTTTTGTGAGAAACAGTTCTCTTCTGCTGCATCATCTATGCACTAGGGATCCTGACCACCACTTCAAATGGAACAGCATGTGACTACACAATCACTCCTCAGGGATTTGGGTATATACTCTGGTATGGTTACCAAAAAAAAGTATTGGTTCTTTAATTAAAAAACAGTATATTGTGAACTGCTAGATTTTAAACCTCGAGATGAGGGCTCCAGCAGTCGCAGATGATCATTTCATTCCAGGTCTGTCTGCAGGTCTGCAGCCCCCTCTAATGGCATAATCACAAACACACGTCTTCTGCATTTAACTCCTCTCTCAGCCACACCTAATGCAGCAAATATTAATGCTTGTTAAGGTCCAGCTGTGTGGCTGGATCGGGTGATTCATTTCAAAGTTCGGCACCCATCTTTCAGTTGCATAATCACATCCAAGCTTATTAGCTCTAAACGCACCATTTTATTATTTACACTTATTTTGTTATTATACTTAATATTTTTAATAAGTGGGCTGCAAAGGAACAAGTAAAGGTGCATTCCCTGCTGAAAAGAGAAGAAAAGAAACAACGTTTCGGCTGTGGAGCCTTCTTCGTGTGTCACTGCTGACGCAGCCACCTACTGTACTTGAACTTTTTAAATAAGCGGTTGCATTGTAGTTTTTGTAGTTGTTGTCATTTTACTTTTAACTTCTCAGGACTTTATCATCATAATAATTGGTGCTGTACAGCATTAACCATTGCCCTCTTTATAATCTCCACTGTGGGATACTTACAGCCAGTCGCAGTTCCTGCTCAGGACTAGGTGGTTTAGAGATTGAGGGCTGTTGCACAGACCACACAAAACCACCGATCGACCTCCAAAAAAATGCACAAACTAGTCCTAGACCTGTATACTGCTAAATACTGAAATTAAAATCAGGCTATCCATGACAACAGCACATTAGAACCACTGCCACACAGTGTTATCAGTCTAGTTAAAACAACAGATCTGTAATACCTACTGTACAGGACTAACACAAGGCACAGGATGATTTCAAACAAGTCTCCCTTAGAACAAAAATAAATCTGAGTGAGATTTCACAATGAATTTAATTAGACTGATTCAAGAAGAAAATAAATGATGTTGGTAGCAAAGAATAAACGATAAACATTTCACTTAAGCCTGTGCAATAAAGTTTGCTAAATATCCACCATAAATATAATATGGGTTTTACCTTTTCCCGAAATCACTTCTGTTTCCACTCGCCATCGGAATCCAAACTGCCAGGGAGAACAAATACATTTCACATGAAGAATCAATAAAGAAATAAGACACGACAGGGCGACTGGGATAAATGTGATATTATAGCTGCACAACACACTCCCTGGATTTTAACTAGAACACAGGGTCTTGCCTCAGTAAAATAAAAAAGTGTTACCTTTTGAAATGATTTTTAAAATATATTTTACACCACATAAAACACACTTTACAACTTCTGGAGGCATGTAGTATGAAAACACAGCTTCTTTCCACTAGATGCAACTTTGCCTGCAGGTAAAACCAAAGGGGTCAATCTGAGACTACACAATCATAGATCACATTCTTCTGATGTCATAATTCAATATGATATCCAACTTTACATGTTTAAAAAATCAAATACATATCAAAAAAGTAAAAGAAAATATGTCTGATTAAAAGTACGATGGGTTTCAGAGAAAACTGTTTGACCCAATAAATCAATACACAGCTTAGATGCTCACCATTTGTTTATACAAGTCTTTTTGGAGTATTAGAACAGTAAACACTGAAATAGTTTGTGATTATATGGGCTACAGTCCTATCTGAACCAGGGTTTTCAAGCAGAAATCCTTAATCCCCAATTAGCTACAAATCCTGCATTCAATTTCCCAGTCATGTGATGGCCTGGTGTGGGCATATAAAATATCACTGCACCTGTGAGCTGCAGGTTTGGGTGTTATCTCAAGTCAAATGGTGTAGTGATTCCCAAAACAAGGGGATTTCGAATTTTGTGGACAGATCTGTGGTGTTCAGACATGTTGATTAATAGGGAATCCCCATTCCTCCAACTGTATGGACACCAGCATCACACCTGCCAAGTCTGGTGTTTACTGGCCAGAGAGACCTTGAAGACTGCTGTGGACACCAGAATCACACCTGCCAAGTCTGGTGTTTACTGGCCAGAGAGACCTTGAAGACTGCTGTGGACACCAGAATCACACCTGCCAAGTCTGGTGTTTACTGGCCAGAGAGACCTTGAAGACTGTTGTGGACACCAGAATCACACCTGCCAAGTCTGGTGTTTACTGGCCAGAGAGACCTTGAAGACTGCTGTGGACATCAGAATCACACCTGCCAAGTCTGGTGTTTACTGGCCAGAGGGAGCTCGAAGACTGCTGTGGACGGGAAAATCAAAGCAGCTACCTGTAAAGTTTAAATTTAATCAGCGCAGCAGTTCATAAAATGAAGATTTTCTAATGAATTTACACATATATAGGTCAGGAGACCATTCTATTTTTGTTACAAATATATTGAATAATCCATCCCAGTGTATCATTCTGGCGGCCTAGCTGCTAGGCAGCCTGGCCTCCGAACATGAGCAGTTCATTTCCTGTTGGGGAAAAAAAAGAAGTTCCTCAATAATAAGAAAAAAAATAAAACTAGAGAGCACAGCTTCCCATTTCCAGCCCAGGGTTCCTCACATCCTGACTTAAGTTATCCAATTAAACCTTTAATTATACTAACACGTTGCTTGATTCAAATGCGTGCATCTATTTTTTTGCTCCTGATAAAATGTAACAGTTAAAAGGAACCTCCCATATGTTCAAGAGCACAAAACAGCGAAAGTGGTCGAATGTCCAAAAAGGGTTTATGTAACTGAGAGCTCAGCGGAAACAAGAACCGGCAGGTGTGGGGGTCCCGGGACTAGGATGGGAAATCAATACTCTAGGGCATAAAAAGCAAACAACACAGAGAAAGTGCACACACCTTGTTTTCTTTGTATCTGCTTAGGTCAGCAATGCAGTACTCTTTAAACAGCTTGTCATAGTACTTTTTTGCAAGCTCCTTCTCCCTGCCAATAAAAGAAAACAATTATTCAGGCCATTAAAATTGTTTGTAAAAGCCTGACCAGCAACTTCTGTTCCAGAAACAAGCTTAATGGTATTTGAGAAAACATATTTATATATTGTCAGCAATAACATTTCATATTTAGTTCCGGCTAAAGAAAGTAGTTGAAATATGTAATGAATAAAAACACAAGACTATTAAATATTTTCTTAAGCATCATTCAGAGATGGAAATTGAACAGACCCAGGATACAGACTGAGAGACTGTTGTAACCAGAAGGAGTTTTATGTTAGTCCCCAAATACTGAAAAATCTCTATTGTAGGGAAACCTGTCATGGAACTATTATAACTAATTGTTAATTAAAACAAGAAAATTGTGAGCAGGTGTGAAAGCTTCCAAGATGTTCCCTACTCACTAGCTTTAACAGAATGAGTAAACTGCCAGTAAACTAAGGTAAAACTGAAATGATACCTCACCAAGCTTAGACTTCGGTAGGGATAAAGCTCAGGGGATTGAGCAGTTACTGGTACAGACCATGTTTCACCAAGAACATGGTACCTACTGCAGGCCTGCAACATGTGAGCTATAGGTTTAAAGCATGTTAGGGTGATGAAACCTTCCAAGATACCAGTCTAGAGGAGTCATGTTTCCTAAGATAGTCAGTAGTTTTAAGAATAAAATAGCAGTCAGGAAGTCATTAGAATGCCACCTAGTAAGTTTGGAATTAAGGCTCCAAGACTTTTGCTTAGGAGTATTTTGCAGTTCAGGATATAATTAGAAGAGAATCAAAATGGAAGTCATCTTGGTTTATGCAGTTCTGTTTCACCATATTTTAGCGACATTGTTGGATTAATAATTCCAACCATGTGTGCAGTTAATTAGCCTACCAGTTTAAAAGAATAGCAGTTAGCAGTATGGTTCATGGTTTCTGCAGCTGAGGTGACTTGATCTGGGTTTATAAAGGATGAAACCTGTCATATTTCAAATCAATGGCAGCCAAGACAACAGTAGTTCAAATCTGCAAACAACATGGCAGTCAATATTGTGGTTTACGAAGCAGGCCCATTTCGCCAGAGTAACGGCACTGCCAGTAATGACAGCTGCCAACAGGACAAGCAGTCGTTGAAGAGGAGCAGTCTGGGCAGCAGGCCGTGTTTCGCCAAATAGGAATACTACTGCTACAACTCGTGAGGTGCAAATCAGACGCAGCTTTGGCTGTTCATGAATCTGCCTCATGTGTCATGGTGTGCAGTAGTTTCCAAGACAAAGGCAGCTTCAGTTGCGAAAACAAAATGGTTGTCAAGCAGTTATCTTGGTGGATGCAGGAGTTAACTGTTTGGAGTTAACTGGTTAAACATTTTTAAACAGTAAGGGTTAGTGGCATGGAAATTAAGAAAATTTTATTTTTAAGCTTTCTAAAGATATTTAAATATTAATATTTGAGTACTTTGTTTTCTGTCGGTGGATGTCTTTCTTTCCTCTATTTGTATGTATATTTGTGTGTCTTTGTTTTTTTCTTGTCATTAAAAAAAGAAGAAACTAAAATGGTTGTCAAGAAGCCACGTGGATTGTAGCAGTAATGGACTTTTCACATAGATTCATCCTATTAGTAATACATTTCGATCTACTAAATTTGGAGTTATTTCTCAAACATCTTTAGACTTGGTTTGCTTGACAGGATGCATTTCTTAAAGTGCCCATTATCTTTGGTGGCTAAAAAAATATCACACAAAGGTGCAAACTTGAAAAGGTCTTAGATATAATTTACCAACTTCCAATCTATTTCCACTGCTTGGATTCCTAAAAAGAAATGGATGAATATCTTCCACCATATTGCACTGTATGCATATGTCTTCAGAAAACAAAATCAATTAAATTGTGTTGGAACGTTTCCACTAATCAATCAACAATCATTGCTTCCCTTCAGGCACTCTATTCTGAGATTCATACTCAGCTGGTTTACCATGTCATATCCTCTTCATCCTCCTCTCTCCATAAGAAACGATGGTTTTCTCTCAGCACATCTACATCCGTTTTATCATTTGCCCTAAAAAAAGATTATGAATGTACAATAACAGTGAATTACCAAACAAACACCAAATTTGATAAATCAGTCCCTTTTTACAGATTTAGTATAATTTTGTGCTTATATGTAAACCAATACATGCACCTAATCCAAAACTATAGCCAGTCTTATACTGCAACTGGATTAAAGAAAAAAATTGACATTTGTTCATAACCACAAAGTTGATAGTCCAACCAGAGGTCATTACTACAAAGGACTCTGTTAAATCAACTTTTTGACAAGGCTGCTGGGCAGAATTCTAAACACAGTTCACAAAGCAATCTATTTGTTAGAAGCTGCTTGCTTGTGTCCAATGGAAACCCGCCATCAATAATACCAGCTTGCATTTATACAGTATAGTGTCTTTCATCCCATGAGCTTTACTCAAAACAGGAATGTGCACAAATACTTGAGAAGTTATACTTACGTTGAACGTTTAAAATCCTCCTTCTTGCCACCATAATACAATATATAGTCACTCACAAACTTCTTATGTCTGTCATACTGGATAACAGTTCATTAAAGACAAAATAACTGTAAAACCGGCAGGCAAAGCAGTTCTAATGAAACTACACTATAACTAGTCACAATATTTCACATCTATCACAAAATTATGATGACATACAGCATCCACAAGACAGGTGACTTCTTTTGTCACTACATACTGTATTTGATCATATTCAAAATAGTTAAGAAATAGGTACAGTAGCTTGTACAGATAGCTCTGTGACTTTCAGCCCACACACGATATTATAGAGCAAACCCTTTCATTCTGTTACATTAACTGACAATTAATTCATTTTTAAGACATGCTTCATCTTGCGCTCCTTAAAGATGCACATACATAAATATATTTCAGGCATTACATCATAAAAGGCACTTTGCTAGAGAAAGCATTTTTTCTAGCTCATCATGTGCAATCAGGTCTCTCTTCATTGTTCCTAGCAGGTAAAAACCGACTAGGATTTTCTTGGAATTATTATATGTGATTGTTTTGAATTTATTTCCAACAGCTATTGTTTTCAGAAATGCAATTACAGGATATTATGTCATGGAACACACATCTGTCTCATAATATGTTATGTTTTTCATGAACAAGCTGTAAAAAAATGTAAGTGAAACCACATACTTGCGTTATAACCCAGCAAAATAAAATGCAAAGCCATTTGTTGCTTTGGAGAGAGCTAATCTAACAGATGAGATAATCCAATAAATGAAGTGAAAACAGTGTGACACGCACTAGACAGAACAATGCCATCTGTTGTGAAATCCACCCTATGATTCATGATGGATCAAGAGGGGAAAAAAACACAAATGTGAGCTGAATGGAAAGATGAAGTAAAATGTATCAACCAGTTCCACTGCTGTCAAAAATTCAGAAATTCCCTTGAAGAATACAGGGTGCTGCTCGTCTGAACCTCACAATGTTTTGAAACAGCCAGGGCTGCAGCATCTTACGAATGTGTTTCTGCATAGCTGAGTCTCTAAGGCTTTCAGAACGGCTCACACAACAATGGAAGTGAGAGGTTAGCGCACTTAAGTTAGACCAGGGCTGTCCAACCCTGGTCCTGGAAAGCCCCAGTCCAGCAGGTCTTGGGGGTCACCTTTAAACCTCCAATGTCAAAAGATAAGAAACAATTCCACTGTGATCAATGAAACAGGTGATTTTTTAAATTAGCTAATTTACAGATCATTTTGGACTAAAATCTAAACAGTCTTCAGCACTCAAGGACTAGAGTTCTCTTAATACAACAAATTACTTGCTTGATTCATCAATAGCTTACAAGTGTGGCCAATCTTTAAAAAAAACAGTATAAGACTAGCTGTTATTGGAGCTTTTCAGAACCAGAGATGATGACCCCCGAATTAGACTGCACCACTGCTTTCATCACTAATCTGGGCTGACAACCAAAATGACTTACATTAGTAAACATTTTTACAGCAGCAACAAGTGGACTCGGGGGGGGACTCGGACATGTTGATAAAGCCGATACCTTTCCAGAAACGTCTGAATGAGAGCCTCTCTATCTAGCCAGCAGCCATATCACCCTGCAGCCAGCAGCCATATCACCCTGCAACTCACAACTGGCAACCCACTGAAGCTAAGCAGGTGTGAGCCTGGTCAGTACCTGGATGTGAGACCTCATGGGAAAAACTAAGGTTGCTGCTGGAAGAGGTGTTAGTGGGGCCAGTGGGGGGCGCTCACCCTGCGGTCCATGTGGGTCCTAATGCCCCAGTATAGTGATGGGGACACTATACTGTAAACAGGTGCCGTCCTTCGGATGAGACGTAAAACCGAGGTCCTGACTCTCTGTGGTCATTAAAAATCCCAGGGCGCTTCTCGAAAAGAGTAGGGGTGTAACCCCGGTGTCCTGGCCAAATTTCCAATTGGCCCTTACTAATCATGGCCTCCTAATAATCCCCCTCTATGAATTGGCTACATTACTCTGCTCTCCTCCCCACTGATAGCTGATGTGTGGTGAGCGTTCTGGCGCACTATGGCTGCCGTCGCATCATCCAGGTGGGTGCTGCACACTGGTGGTGGTGGAGGGGAGTCCCCATTACCTGTAAAGCACTTTTAGTGGAGTGTCCAGAAAAGCGCTATATAAGTGTAAGCAATTATTATTATTATTATTATTATTATTATTATTATTATTACTAGCAAGCAAGCTTGATGGGTCGGATGGTCTATCCTCTTTTATAACCTTTCTTATGTTCACTGCAGTGTCCAGAGTGAAAGGATACGGCATTCATTGAAATCAGGTGGTGACGCCTGTTTCTTGCTTCTTCCCTGTGAAAATAGAAATTCAAATTTGATCAACCACATTCAGCAGTTTACAGTGTGCGATTTTTACAGTGTACTTTGAACATGGATGTTCCATTCCCACATGGAAGCACCACTGCATGTAAGACTTACCGATCCCATTCCTGTGCCGCAACATTCCTGTGGGCAAGCTTAGCATGCTTTTCTCTCTGAAATGCCTTCTGCAGAAGGGGGTCATCTTTACGGAATCTAAAATTACAAGGTTAAACACTGCTTACAGGTGCTAGTCACACAATGTATTTCTCCTTATTGCTGCACTCCAGAGCTGTGTTCTTGTTCTTATCAAAAAGTGACATCTTTAATAGTTGACCAGAAGAATATCAGGCAACCCATACCCAGAAACCATAACAAAAATCATGAAATACCTTAACAGGGTTTATTTCAGTAGTGTGTCTTTGTCTTAACCCTTACTTCAAATATTCAAACAGCTCATTAGATTTAAGATGAGACCGTTTTTGAGCTGCTACTGCACATTCCAAAATTTCTGTGAGAGACATAGGACAGTAGCTGTCTACTACTTCACAGTCCTGGTCAAGATTTATTAACACAGGTGTGTTTAGACTTTAAACATCCAGGCACGAGACCAGACTTCAGAGACTTACTGTTGAGGTCATTACATAAGGACAAAGAGCAGAGAGGCTAGCTGTGAGTAGAGGCATGGGAATGCAAAATTCAGGTAGCAGGTCTCATTTGCCATGACTGCTAGAGGTGAGGTCAACCGATGGGTATTAATACTGTGTATTTTGCTGTGAATGATTTGCATATATTACCTTGAATGTGTTTGGTAGAGGGAGGAAAAGCAGATTTAATGTTCTTTGATGATGAACCTTTTAATTTTAGATTAAAATCAGACTTAATTTTATTGATGATGAAAAAAACTGTAGGACTACCGTAAGCTCTCTCAATATGATGAGAACAGATCTGGTGTATTATGGGCATTCCTATAAGGATACCCCTGTACCGACAGAACTGCCGATGTTGTTTATTCGTCTACAGATTTTGTTCTACCGCCTTCATGGAGCAAAGTTCACCTGCGGTCCAGGGGAAGAATAAGCAAAATAAAGAAGACAATATTTTACATACACTAAAACTACCACTGTCGGGGCCACATTATACAGAGAAAGAGAATCCTTAAGTAAAATAGTTACACTAATAGGAAAGACAGTCCGGTGATCCTTTAAGATACTTAAAGTAGTGTGTTCCACCCATCAAACTACTGTGGTCTCGGTTAGACCAGTTTTAATACATTATATTGAATATCTGCTTTTCTTTTGACTCGGAATTCAGAAAGACGTTCCTTGCAAGACAAATATTTATAGATACAAATCTATATGAAATCTATATAGTTACTTTAGCGTCACTAATAAATGATTAAATATCCAACTTAATTTTTTTTTCTATTTACCTTGCTGGTATTTGTATATGGTTTGGCACTGGAGGGGAGTAACGTGAGTTTAGGTCAGGGAAATGAGACCTTTAGAGCTGAGATCGGGTGAGACTGAAACGTGACTCTGCCTCTGCTTTACATGGTATTTTTACGATGTTTCAAGTGTGAGTAAGCAACTGAGCTGACCTTTTAATCTGCACTGTTTGAGCACACGCTGTCCTGTGGCGATATGGTATGCAAGTCCAAACTGCAGAGCACGCAAGTCCTATGACAGTGCTAATTTTCTCCATTGTCTTCTTTATAAGTATCTTCCAAGCTGGTTGCAGAATTTCTGTTCTTAAGGTTATTTTATTCTTCTGAAACCTCAGAGAAAGCACAGTTTCCCCAGAGCAAACATGAACTGTACATAAATCGATTAAACTTGGGCTTTCAATACCAAACTGGATGATACAAAAGTAGGCAATTCACATTGTAAATGAACAGGACCCATGACACAAACATAACCAGAGACCCACAACACTGAACAAAGCAGCTGGGCTGATGAGTTAACTGTGTTACAGACAAGGAACAAACCTTGAACACATTCTGCAACAAAGCACAGCAAACTGGAAAAACATCATGTTCAGACGAATGTAAATTGAACTAAACAGTAATCTCAATGTTAATCCCTAGGGAACCAATTTATTTTAGTGAGACACTGTACCGTGTGTTAATTAACAAATGGAAAAGGCAGTCGCCCATAATCAGTCTCAATACAGCTGCAGGTTCCAGAAACTCGGACAATATAACAAAATAAAAAAGTAACTGGATACTTAAGCACAGATAGGTTTCCTATATTTATTTTGCTAACGCAGTAAATTATGAAACTATCAGAATCTCCTTGACGCCATGCAGACAAACAGACCCGTGCGGCCTTGAAATGTATTGATAAAACAGACTGAGGAAATTCATTTTAAAATTGTGCAGTCATCTTCTAAGAGATCGATCAAGCGTAAATCAAAGTCATACCTTTTTTGTTCATACTGTATTTTTTCTCCTTGGCTTTCATCTTCACTGAAGTCTGAGTCATAACCTCCAACTCCATGCACCTGGAATAGATTTATTAATAATACTGTCTCTGTCCTGCTTTTTCATCTGCGGCCTTTGATAATAAATAGAGCGAGTTCGGGGGAGAAACAGAAGGTATTAATGCTAAGCACATTGTTTCAGAATGAGCTATAGAGTTTAGCACTAATCCACAAATGATTCACTTATCACACCGCTGTAACTCATTTAACTAATCCTGCATTAAAAAGGTATGGTTCTGTCTCTAAAAAGAAACCATGTGTCATATATCTCTACCAAAGACGTTTGTGTTGTAAACCTGATACAATGGTGCTGAACACTCAACTGCAAAAGGAACTTTGATCCACCGGGTGGCCCCCCAAAATCCCAGTGGTCTGAAACCCCAATGTCCTCTCTAGCTTGCATGTAAATCCAGAGCTTTGTGAAGATTTTTAGACCAGCACTAACAATTCATAGAGAAGAAATATTCTGCATGTGTCTACAATGGGATCTACAGAAAACTACAAAATCTGCTCAGGGTTAATTAGGTGACCCTGCTCTTGAATGAACACCTCAGCAAACGACGGGAAACTAAAACCCATCCTCTCGAGTTTCAAACTCACTTGCTTGGGTGGATCATCACTTTCATGACCTTCTGGCCTGAAGGTCAGGATTATGGTTAAGACTGAGGTTGAAGCTCTGGAAGAGTAATGAAGTTTTAACAGCTCTTTGAGGGTAAAGGCTTTCAGAGATAATGAAATGGCACACCCACTGTGATCTGTACATGCAACCTATCAAGCATGTAACTGCTGATATATTTGAAAATTAATGTAAAAAAAGGACCATTAACTGTCTTAAACTTGATTTGAAATGCCAGAGTACGCTCTTCTAGAAGATATGTAATTCTAGGACAGATTTGCAATATCCGGCACAAATTCATGCAAATCACAGACACTCTAATCTGTGATGTTCCCTAGAGTGTCTTCAATGACACTATTAAAAAGCTATTTTTACTGCACAGCCTTTAAAAACTGCATCAGGAATGATTCTGGTGTGACAGGAACATTCTCCTTCTTGATCAATTGGGGCTAACCTCATGCTGTGCAGATTATAAGTCTTCCCCTTGCGCTTAAGTTTTGGCTCAAGCTTTTAAAATGATTAATGCAACCCACGGACTGCAAATGGAAGATGCTGATTAAATAGAACTTCTAAATCTTTATGGAGACCTCAGCATTTCTTTCAATGGTTCAATATATATTACAGGGCTTGTTTAAACAAACAGCACAAAGGTTGTTTCAAAATATTGATATGCTTTTCTTGTGCTTCCTGTGAAAAGGAACATAAGAAGTTATCAAAGCTTTCAGCTAAAGGTAAAAACAAAGCATTAAAAATGTTTACCTATTCTGGTTTCCACTTCTGTATGTAGAAATATTGTGTATCATACAATATTATTGTGCAGAGTAATAGATAAGGAACATATAATTAATAAATAAATTAATTAATTGCTTACACTTATATAGCGCTTTTCTGGACACTCCAATCTAAGTGCTTTACAGGTAATGGGGATCCCCTCCACTACCACTAATGTGCAACATCCACCTGGATGATGCTACGGCAGCCATAGTGCGCCAGAACGCTCACCACACACCAGCTATCAGTGGGGAGGAGAGCAGAGTAATGAAGCCAATTCATATATGGGGATTATTAGGAGGCCATGATTAGTAAGGGCCAATGGGAAATTTGGCCAGGACGCCCGGGTTACACCCCTACTCTTTTCGAGAAACGCCCTGGGATTTTTAATGACCATAGAGAGTCAGGACCTCGGTTTTACATCTCATCCGAAGGACGGCGCCTGTTTACAGTATAGTGTCCCCGTCGCTATACTGGGGCATTAGGATCCACACAGACCGCAGGGTGAGCACCCCCTGCTGGCCCCACTAACACCTCTTCCTGCAGCAACCTTAGTTTTTCCCAAAAGGTCTCCCATTCAGGTACTGACCAGGCTCAACCTGCTTCAGTGGGTTGCCAGCAGCCATATCACTCTGCAACTCACAACTGGTGGCCCTCACCCTGCAGTCTGTGTGAGCTTTAAATGCTTTAATATATCTTTCACACACAAAAAGAAATATTGCGTAAGAATCCAAATTACTTTAGTACTACCAACCACATTGCAACTAATGATATTACAGAAACTAATTATTGTACAATAATTTAATTTTTTAATTTACACAATTAAACCTTACAAGGCAAGCTTTCTCAACATCAACGGAAAAGCAAATTTCTGTAATGTGAAGTTATTCCCACACTGTAGCAGGGAAAATTTTGTGATCGAATGTCTTACCTTGATGGTTTTATACTTAATTATTTTCACATGATTTAGATTATACTGATCATATTGAAGTATGCAATATGAAGTACTCAATATATAAAAGCTTAGAAATATGTTGATGCAAGTATTTTTGAAGCATTAAAGAGAATACACCTGATTTACCATACATAGACAATACAATACAGAGACCAAGTGTCTCAAAATGGTATGATGCAAACACAATTGGTTTTCACTCATGGCTCAGTGCAACCTATTTAGAAAATGTGTGCACAAATACTTTACATACTCATGTGAAATAATCAGAAATATCACGAACCATTATACTGTCCCATACAGCAAGATAAAATGATAAAGAGGTGTAAAAAAAGGTGTAAAAATATGCTGATATGTGAGGGCCATTAAAATGGAATCCAATCCAATTTTTCTTGTATAATAAAAAAGGAGATATACACATCAAATGCTACCAAAAAGGTTGGCTTCCTGGCTTCCACTTAATGACAGGTTAATTTACTTCAATTTGCTATTTCAAGCCATTTTAAATTTGATTTCAGTTCTCAAAAAGCCAACTGGGCCAAAGTCCTCATCATTCAGGTGTGCTAGATGGACTATAACTAATGGGACTTGAGCACAGGGGAAAACACCTACTCAATTTGAGAGCCGTCTGATACAGTACTGTTTCCACCTACGTCTGCTCATCATCAATTCAGCTGTTGCACCAGAAAGAATGGCAAGCAGGTTGAGGAGAGATATAAGGAGACAATTCCTAATTTACGGGTTGAGAAGAGACTGCATAAACGTTTGTGTGCTGCTGTTTCTGGAAATAATGAAACCAAAGGCTGAGGGAAGAAAAAAGTCTGATGAAGCAAGCAGACCATTTACAAGCACCAGTTAGTACTGGTGACTGAAACCAGCAGACAAGGGTGCAGTCCAGAATCAGGACCAAAAATCACTGTATTAGAGGATTAAAGCTTTATTTTTCTGTACCAACTAAATTCTACTTTCATGACTGGGACACTGCAATATGCAAAGATGGGGTTTTGTTAATGTTAGTGTGCTAGTGTAGTTAGTGTAATGTGCTAATTTTAGCTTCTCTTGTACTGTCCCAGAACAGATTTGTCTCTGTACAAATCATCCCATCAGACAGCTTGCTGTGTGCTGCATTATCTGCTGTGATCAGCTTTCCCGATCTTGAAGCATCATCAAAGCTGATCTATCATTCTTCTGCTTATCCACACTAATTCAACTGTCAATATACGTTCAAACAAGATTTCCATACATAATATTCTAAATAAGTAGGGACATCCATTGGTGAGAGCAAACCTGTCAGGCAGAATTTCATATGCACTGATCAAATATTTCCTTTAATAGACTGGATATCTTTTAAAAACGGCCATAAACTGACCTAACCTGAACTAAACTAGCACTGAATTATAAATTAACATACTAAGAAAGGTTAAGGACTATGATGGACAGGGTTAAGTCAAAAATTAGGTTGAGTACTTACGAACTCAACATAAAATTTGTGTAACTTTAAAATGTTGCTTAATTAACAAGCGGGTATTACCGTTTAATAGTTTTATTGAATAAGGTTTATATAAGGTATATATAAGTTTATCAATCTATATTATCACAGACTTGGGGGATACTTCCCAAAGACGTAACTTGATACAGTACTTATCAGTTGTTCACAAGATCCAATCGATTGAGAGACTTCTACCAGTTTTTATTGGTAAAAATAAAAATAACTTCTCAACACCCTAAAATGTAAGTGTATGGTTATAATTTGAGGCATGACAACGGGTGGTAACCTTAATCGGTCCAAACTAAAAACAGCCTATTTTACAGCAATTTATAACCTTGATCGATATATTTTTAAATGTGTTTTCTAAGAATAACAATCAGAATAACATGTTTTTCAATTACACTTACACTGACTGGAGCAATGTGTTCTAAAGCACTGTAACATATTGTTAACAGAGATTCCCATCGAATATAAATTTTGTATCCAAAAGAGTAAGCCTTTAACACTCAAAAGAATAAAAACTGCACATTAATAAGCACCTAAATCTTTATACCTTGACAAGATCCAACGCTTTATCATCCATAGTGGTCTTCTTCCTAATCCAGGCGCACTTGAGTGACGTTAACAATGCGACAGACTACACAGAGTAGGAAGGCGTGACGAGAACCTTGTTGTTATGGTGGACGAACAGTGTTAAATCGTAGGTATAGGGAAATGTTGTTGAAGGGATAATAGAAGTGGTTTTATTCCGAATAACCGAATACATACATTATTGCCTACGTGAGAAAAAACGGAACCCCAGACTTTGCTTGTAGCTGTAAAGGCAGCATCTCCACGATCTTAGAAGATCGGGAATGTCAACCTTTTGAGCGAGGTTTTTAGTTGGTTTATTAAAGATTAATATGAGATTACAAACACACAGATCATGTAGGATTAATTGAATTGATTTGGATTTATAAATCACTGGGTTAGATTTTTTTTAATACAACCCGAATACGTAGTTACAAAATCTTTAAAAACCATAAATAATTATTATTTTCTGTTGTTTTTTTTCTCCTAATATTACAGTTTATTGGAGCCCTTTTAAATGCTGTGAGGTCTTACCAAGAAATACCAAGATGATTATTCCAATGTTGGGATGAAACGTTAAACGCAGGTCCTAGAGGTATTAGCCCTGTAGTCTTGGCTAAATTCCACTGTGGGTCTGCTCATTGGTCTACCTATACTTCCATCCGAAGAAAGAAACTAGAACACGCTTACATGTAGTTACAGTAACAGACTCATACCATCTTGTCTGTTCCATTATAGCTGCCCCTGAGGACGAGGGGAACTGCACATCCTCCTCCACTGGCGGTTCTGCAGGTGGTGTTTGAGTCCAGTCCTCCCACATTCCTGCAGTCTCCCCAGGCTCTGGTCTCCCTACTGTATATAGGGTATAGTGCGTTTTCAACAGTACTGTGCCATGTCTCTAGTGTTAATCACATGGAATTAATGGAGTTCTGATATAATCATTTCTTTTTCAAGTAACAATTTCAAGTGGAGTATAAAGGGTGTGCTTCTTTTGATAACTTATGAACTTTCATAAGTACTTAATCAAAAATTGGAATTATAAAATATTGTTGTCTGCTTTTGAACTAAATCTGCTCTTGTCTAGCATCAGCCTTAAATACTTAAACTGAAGAATAGTAAAATCAATTGTTGCTTTTTGTTTGTTGTTTTAGAAATTAGTATACCAATCAGTCATTGTTTGCTTTTCTGATTAAACGTCTCATTTACAAAAGGAAAGACATTTAAGACTGAACAAATGTTTTCGATTTTGGTGCATCAGATCCTTACCTTTTATTTCTAGGAAGCAGAGACAGACATTCATTAAAACCTCCCTTTAAAGACAAGACTTCTATAAAACCACACTTAAACTGTTGTGGAAGTTCTAAATCAGTATCAGTGTATGCCTTCCTCTGCAACCACAGATTACAGAATCACTGTAAATCAGAATTGCTGAACTTCTGTTGAAATACACTATATATATAACAATGTTGTATATAAATAACTGAAGAATTAGCTCATTGTCCACTTCTCTGTTGGGATAATGAGCACACACTGCTATGGAAAATTCTTAGACATAATTGGAATTACAATCTGTATGTTTGACATTAGTATCACCAATTTTCTCAAAGCCTCGACTTGTTTCTTCTACTTTTAGAACCATTTTAACTGCACTTTCTGCAGATGTAGTCTAAGTAAGAAGAAACCACACTTGTCAATAAGCAATCTTTAATTCACATTGATCAAAATCTTCAAATGCCTGATCACAAAAACGTGAAAAACTATACATGAGCCCAGTATGAAGCAGTGTAGCACCTATTCCAATTGCAGTCTATTTATTAGTGTTGCTGATTTGTTGTTGGGTGGTCCTCATCACTGACATCATTTGTTCATTTGCACATCGTTCAAACTTAAAGACTTTTTTTGTGCTGAAGGATACAGGTCCACAAGCATTAATTGTTAACTGTTGGTTTAAAACTGCATAATGGTCTTCAGTGGAAGATTGCCATAGAATTTTGTTTTTGCATAAAGAAGGAAACACATTTTGTGAAAAGAGTAGGATAATGCTGAATGTCTTACGTTTTTTGCGAAACAATGACGTTATTCACTAAGAAACTACTATTATTGTTAAATGCCAAATCACAAAGTTTAGAAGCATAAAAGACTTCTAAAAACAGGCCTAAAACTTTGCAACACTTTTTTTAACATGCACAAAACATTTTCCAAGTGTAGAGTTAGAAAACACTTCACTGATGTGGGCAGCAATAGGATGTCATGTTCTCATAAAATACTCCAAAAAATTCTTTACACCACAAGTTTTCAGCTTGCAGGAGATGTGTGTGAGTTGAGCCATTTGTATTATTCTGGCAAGACAAGAGGCCAATTATCCCACAGTCTCTTCATGCCATAAACAAGCCCCCGACAAAAGGGGGCACTGCACAGATCCTTTGCTGCCAAAAACGAACAACAAGTCACTTATTCTGTTAAGTAACTGAATTGGCCCCAGCGAGAAAAAAAAGGAGAAAAAAATGACCGTCTTCCAGACTTCTAGCGTCGGACAGAACTTCAGTGTTATTCAGACTTTGTTGTGTTGGAACCCCCATTGAACATGACAAAGGCTTGCCATTTAATGCCGCCTGCATTCTGAGTATCTCAAAGTTGGCAAACAGTGAGGGTGCTTAGCAACCAACAAAAATTACACTATGAAGAAATAACTGGATGATTTCTGCATTGTTATGGATTTGTGCAGGGCACAGTGTTTCAGTCTTGTGGCATTGTAAAAAGTGAGAAGGATGCACAAAATATGGATTTACAGTTCATCTTAATGAGGAAATCTAGCAAAGTGTGCCTGTTTCATTCTCTTTCAAATATTAGAGTACCTTATCAGCTTAAAGTATAAAAAGTAATTTATTTTTTATCACTGCATAATCCCATCGTAACCAAATGAAGTCAGTGGTGTAATGGAGATGTGTATTAGAAATGCAATGAAAGTGATAAAATATCCATGATTTCTCATCTATTTAAATAATGTTTTAAATCAATTACCTAATTATGAAATATATGTAGGAATGATAAAATACTGTAGGTTTCACACACACGTCTATATAGTTATAGAGCCTATAGCGTTATTATTGGATAATAAACCTTATTCAATAATAGATCTGATGATCATCGGATTTGGGGACAATGGAAAACAAAGTGGAACAAGTAACATGAAAGACGATGAGATAGCTCCTCTTCTCCCATAATTTGTTGTAGGTTACAGGAACAGAATGCATTCAACACTAAAGGCAAAGAGGTAAGACTGTCTTTAAAATAATTAATTAGAACTAATACTATCCAAAAGATAAATCTGTTTAATCTGTTGTAGTACATGAAAAAAAAAACCTGACAACAGTTCATGAATACTGGTGTCAGCTTGTGCAAAGCAGTCTGGAATGGGACCACTGGTCTCTGGGCAAAGAAAGCAGGATTTAAGTGATTATGCATTTTGTGTAAAAAAGATGAGAAATAAAGACATAACCATCTCATAAATACTTTCAAGGGCCTGTATACCCTGGCTTTTCCAGAGCCTAAATCCTCAGTTTCTGGTGAAAGTTTCTGGAGCTCTGGAACTTGTCTTCTGATGGGAGGGGGGGGAGGGTCTTTTCACTCTGGCTGACTTGAACCAGCTGTCGTCAAGGCTTAATGTCAGGCTCCTTTTTGTAAGAGTAGGACGATTTCTAAAATGTGAATGATCTTAAATATGATCTTCTAATTCAGTGCCCTCCTGAAATTGAATTAGAATTGTACTCCAACAATAATGCTCTGATCGTATTGAACGATCAGAGCATTATTGTTGGAGTACAATTCTAAGTCAATTATTCAATATTAAACGTATTGAACTACGTTTAATAATATGCACTGATATATTTACAGAAATATATTTTAATATATTAAAACATTCAAAGTTTTAAGCAAAGTCTTGATTGATATTTCTGTTGTTTTTACTCAAGTGAAGCTCAAAAGATGAAAACATCTATAATCTTTTTGTTCTTGAGCCAAAGCACTTGAGATGAATTGTGCAATAATGGACACCTTTAGGTACCCCATGAAGATGACGATTATGATTAATAATAATAACAGTTGGACGGACTGCCTAGCATTAATTGAATACACCTTAAAGTTACACGGACTGTTTATGTCAGTACTGTTGAATTGGCGCATTTTGCTCGAATGAAGCTCATTAATAAAATTATATTACGCGATTAAAATATTTTTATTAGTATTTCAATGATTCACTAACATTAACTCCAGAACTGTGATATAGTGTGCACATAGGCTATGTGGCTATATAGAATAATGTTGTTAATAAAATAATGATAATAAGTATTTTCCCAGAAAGCTTATACAGACTAAAAAAAAGAGTGTGCTTTTGACGAGACGCAGCTTCTTTTCAATAATAAACACCTATTGCCTTGGATATTTTTTCTCACATGAATCATGGTGTGTTTTCCTACCATACCTAATAAACTAAGCTAATGGGCAGGAACATTATCCGTCGATGACACAGGGGGACCATATTCTCCAAGGATGACAAACGGGTTCCGTTTTTTTTTTCTTTTTCACAGCGATAAGCCAATAGCAGTGCAGAAGATCATTTTAAGACGCCGTTGATTCTGTATGTGTCAAGTTGAATAGTATCAGCCAACAGACCGAAGAAGTAATCAATCTGAAGGGTGTACAGAAATATGTTTTTTTCGTTTCTGTTTTACGGTTACCTGCTTCTCTGAAGTACAATTCCTCTGTAGTGCCAATTCGTGTTTTCCGAAGTGCCGGTCCAGTTTTGGTCACATAAATTACAGATACACTTTTGTCTGCAGAAATTGTGTCGCCCGTCTTGGCTCTTGCGTCTCGCGGAACGAATCGCTTGGATTAGCGCCTGACTGTTGGGTTTAGGGATCAGTTGCGGTTTAGTTACAACAGCAGCGGCAGAAGCAGAACCGGACTCGAAAACTGCAGAAAAGGCTACGCTGGCCTCCGAGCAATAAATAACGCGTATCTTCAACAGAGAACCTGGTTCATGTTCAGGGATATTCTACGCGCTGGTTGTAACCAGAGTGGATCAAAAGGATGGGATATGCCAACAAAACCTTCAGAAGATACACGTTCCTGCTGTGGCTTGCGTCTGTGCTTCTTCTAGTAGAGAGTAAGAAAACTAAACCCAGATGCCCCTCTTCGTGTACATGCACCAAAGATAATGCCCTGTGTGAAAACATAAGATCGGTTCCTCGCAGCTTCCCTCCCGATGTCGTTTCATTGTAAGTGGCATTATAAAATGTTCAGTTCGCATGAAATGTTTGTGTGAAACAGACAGGAATGCTACATGCTTTATAAAGCAATACAAGTTAACCTCTTTTTACATCATCCAATTTTTGCAAATCTTAAATGTTTAAACGCGAACTACTAAAATGTGAAGAATAATTGCCATTTGACAATGAATGTTATAATTCAATGCGCCGTACTGCATGGTGCGATTTAATTATAAATGGTTGCACATTCAACACTGTTATTCAACAGTGTTCTACAATATTATTTTTTTCTAAGAGTAAATGGTGCTTTCTTGTTTTAAAGATCATTTGTGAAATCAGGATTCAACGAAATCCCAGAAGGAAGCTTCGTCCACACACCAGCACTGCAGCTTCTGTGAGATTTTATTAACGTTTTCCTTTACTACCTCAAAATGTAGCGCTTTTCTCACAATTATTTGGGGCTGCATACTGCCATTCTGTTTTAAAGTGATGATCGCCATGTTTTTTTTAATAGACAAAGGTTTATGCTGACTGATGCGGAATCTCTGATACTACGGAATGTTTTCCAGCGTTTTATGTGCTTGGGTACAGTACATAATGTTGGCTCTAAGCTTTATCAAAAATTTGAAAGGGGGTTTCTGTAGGTGTGAGAGATGTGCATTGCAGTAGCTGAGAAGAGGTCACGTTATCATTGCTGCATTAGGTTAAATGCAAAATAATAGTTCTAAATTTTAACAGATTATGGGTCATTATGTTATGTAATTGATTTCACGAAGGATGGACCGGTCTATAAATCCTACTGACAGACGCTGGGTTTCCTCTATTCGTTAGCAGACCCGGCAAACAGCACTGTAGCCCGTTGAGAGGAGTGAGGAGGTACTGAATCTATGCCACATATTGGCCGACATTAGCAACCACGAAATAATCTGTCGCAATAGCAAAACGTTTTAGCCAAATATTTATCTTCCCATTTATCTTTAGTAAATACCTATGAAGTCTGGACATGTGTAAATTGTAATATTTACTAGGACGAGGCTTTTGGCATTATAAATAGGGACATCTGAACAGTCATTTCTTTCCTTGATCTAATTTGAATAGTAATGCTGCTAAATGCTTTTCAGATTAACACCCCATGGTTGATTTGGACACATCTGTGAAGACATTACTGTTGTTTTAAGGATTATTTAGCCATTGGTTATGTTTTAGTTTTTTTTTTTAAATAAAAGCAAGTGTGTAAAGAAATGCCTGTTATTGGGGAAACCAATAGAAATTCACAATGGAGAATACAATTTTAGTATGAAAAAGCTTATTAAATTATTATTGTTTGCACATATCCACTTGTGAACGATCATATCCCAAAATTGCAAATGACAATCTTTTATCACCAGAATCCATATTCCTGTATGGGCATCCACAAATTTTAAATATCTTTCAGAATTTAAATAACCAGCAAAAATATGATTGGAACACAGCAAAATAATTGTGTATTTTATTGGCATTTGTCTTTGTAACCAGCCCAAAGACAGTATGTACAGACATAATTGAGCATATTAAATACTAAAATCTATTCAGGCAACCCTGAGTATTAAGTTGTGGTATTTTGTCCCAATATAATCTTAAACAGTTTAATTTCTAAAGCTTAAGGGATGTTTTTCATGCCTCCTATGCAATAACCCTGTGTATAACTGTGGAAAACACAGGAAGAGGGTAACTTTAATGAGTTATGCAATGTCAAGGTTTTGTGTACAAATGAAGGTGTCATGCGTAATTCATTTTTAATTAGTACATGCTCAGGAACTAGGTTTCTTCAGAGTTGCATCAACAGTGAGAGAACTAGAGATCATGCCAAATCAGTCACATGAATCCCTTAGCAGGTCTTCTATCTTGGCTCATTATTTTAACAGTGTTAGCTCATGACTTGTTCAGCCAAACTCATTTTTTAAATCATGTAAAGGCTGTGAAATTAGCACCATGCCACCAGAATCACAGTAAAAAGCCTTGGTAAACTGCCCTCATCACACCCATTGGGGATTTGGCTGTATGCTGCTTAAAAAAATCAAGTCAGTTTTCAGAGTTAATTTTTAGTCTTTTCCCCATTAATTTTTAATAAAGTGTCGTTTTCACTTGATGAGTTCACATAGCCTGGGATGACATGAATTACAATGCATAAAGATGTATTTTTATTTTTTGAAATGCACATACTGTAAGAGTGATTTTCCATTTGTTTAGGTCTGCACACCTCCACCACATACTCTCAAACAAACCAGGCTTACTAAACTTACATTATACATTGAAAATAAAATATTTTCTGGAGTGAAGAAAGGTAGCTCTTGATGTAGTAGAACATGGGCAGAAGGTGACAGACCAGTGGGTATTAAAAGTCTCTGTAAATAACATTAATAATAGAATCTGTGAAAAGTGTGTAGATGGTTCAGTTATGCAAAACTAAGCTCCCGGTTGTAAGAAAAGTGAGTCACTGAGACTGAGTTGTCCATTTTTATTTGAGATAACTAGAGACCTTAATTTCTAGTCTTTATTTGTTTACTCACATTTTTCATACAAAGCACAATTTATATTTAAGAATTTATAATACTTCTCCTTTAAGTCTTTTTTTATTTTTGAGTTTATGTGGCAAACAGTTATTTTTCTCCTACCAGCCTGTTCACAGCCAACTCCTTTGATTCTATAAATGAAGATGCTTTCCTGGGTCTTCCCCATCTGGAATACCTGTAAGATGGATTCATTTCTACATTTAAAAAATATTCTTAAATTTTTTACCACTGTTGTTTGAAACATCTTCTAAAAAGAGTTTAACTTCTTCTTGCAGGTTTATTGAAAACAACAAAATCAAGTCTATTTCCCCAAATGCTTTCAGAGGACTGAAATCCCTAATACACTTGTGAGTTTCTGCATTTGCCTTTCTACTTGGGGTGTTCGTCATTCTTAGGATGCTCATGTATGAGTGGTGAGATGTTCAGTTGAGCTGGTAATGTTTCTTTGAATACGTGTGTGGATGAAGAGTTCACTTGAGGTGTTCATTATGCTTAGCACACAGGCTTGGGGAGTACAAGAGTCTTAATTGGTGTGTTTTTAGGCTGTTTAATAAGTCCTTTGAATCTCAGTGTCATATTCCCAAAAGCAGAATAAATATTTTAGAAAAGGAAGAGCAAGTTTTAATTAGATACTGATATAAATTTAGATGCATTCCATAATCGGGGGAATGGGTGACTCACTGAGTTCTAGACAACATAGCCCAGTTCTGGGGTCTGTCTCTATACGGCCCAAGTTAGGGAGATAGGTGTGAAAATACTCTCATTGGCTTGGTGCTCCTTTCATGGTCATTGATAGAGTGATGAAGAAGCTTCATACTACAAAGAACATCTTCATCCAAGTGGTGTTTTGTACCATAAATGGAAATGAAAACACAAACAGTAGAAATGAAATTATTTTTGCAGTCCTCAGTGTAACAGATGTATTTGTGGGTGTCCTTTTTTCTCCAGGCAGCAGCAGCGTTTGACAGTGTGCCACTAATGACGGTCTCTGAGGTTTTTAACACCAACACTCAATACTCACTTAGGCTGCAATGGCTGACTGAGCCTGCCAATGTGCACGGAATATATGAACAGTTAATGTAAATATGATTCACTTCCAAACCACAGGGTTTCTCATCCTAGGAAAAAAAAGCATAAAGAACAGCACCACAAGCAACACAGGTCTGCTCATTATTTTCAGGTGGTGTGGAGTTGTCTTTGATTTAAGAGTTTTAAAATTAGTAGGTTGATGTACTAGTAAATGGTGTAAAACGTAAAAGAATTGCAAGCTTTGTGCTTATTGGATGGCTGCATAAAGACTGTAATGTAGTGTGACACTTAATAAAATGTACTCAAATTTCATACACATACTTAAAATGGGTTTTAGAGTTTCAGTAATGAAACTGCTGTACTGTACCAAACCGGGGTGGTGAAGCGAGAGATGATCCTTCAGATGAGTCTACGTATTTTTCCGGTTGATTCCAGTCCCTGTCCTCACCTATGGCCATACATTTCGGGTAGTGACCAACAGAAATGAGATATACAGTAGTGGGTGCAAGTGGCAGAAATGAGGTTTCTCTGTGGGGTGCCGGTGGTGACTCTCTGCGACAGGTTGAGGAGCTAAGCCGTGCGGGTGGATCCTGGAGTCAAGTGTCTGCTCCTCCGGATTGGGAAGTGCCAGCTGAGATAGTTCAGGCATGTAGTGAGGTTGGAGGTTCCCCAGGCACAGCCAGGATACACCAGAGGGATTATATCTCCTACTGTACTGTATATGACCTGGGAATGCCTGGGAATCCCCAGGGGGAGCTGGAGCCTGGAAACGGGTTGTCTGGTCTGCCCTGTTACCACTGCGACCCTCACTGGGAGCGAGCGGTTAGAAAGTGGGTGGATGGGGCCTCATCGTGTGGTGTGTAATTGTAGATGACTATTTCATCACCTGAGTTACAGATTTATGGTTTCCAGTTATTTAAATACAGGTTGAAAATTCTGTCATCTACGGGTCTTAATCCTAGGTTCAAGGGAAAATATTCCTTTATTTCTACACATTCACTACTTACTATTTTGACGCTGGAAATTGTTTTTTAATCATTTTACACTGTCAAAAAAGGGGAATGGCATTGGGCATTAGACATGCTTGGATTTTTTTTCTTTTTTGCGGGTAAGATTGTCTCTTGCTGTAAAGTGAATATACAGTAGAATGTCTTGTCTCAGCAGTGTTTTAAGCAAGTATTGAGGATTATTTGAAGTTTTATATGAAATAGACAAGGGCAATCAAACATGCTAAACATGTTTCATAAGGTTGTGAATGTCAACTTTATTCATTGTAAAGAAAAAATGTTACAACTTACAAGCACCTGTCATATTTTGAATTTTACATTATCTTGCTAAGCAAAATTAACCTCCACTACGCTGTTGTTAAATTGCTTTGTTACACTGTTCAGTGTTATCTCTAGTTCTTTGGTTCCAATAAAACAACAAAACAACATTTTTTTTTACTTTATATTGTGTACAACTGAATATGCTTTACTAATCATGAAATCAATTATATACGAGAGAGTCTCCATACAGTATATAAACATGCAAAATAGTTCGCGGTATACCACGGTACGTATCGGAGTACATGCAAGTACATGCGGTACGTTTTCCAGAGGCAGTACCCTACCCTGATATATACAGTTCACAAATAATAGTTTGGTACACACAAATAGGTGAGTTATTTTTATAGGTGATATTTAAGGACATGTTGGCATTTGAATTGAGAAATTGAATTTCAGTCTAGGAGGCACTTCAAAATGCTGCATTGTTTTATTCAATGCTTAAAAAGGAATTTACCCTTATTTAACACTGACTTTCCACATTCATTTAAAAAAATCAATAATTAAAATAATGTTAAGGTAGTGGTTCGTCGTAGTAGAAGATTTTTTTATCATTTGTATTTTTGGTAATAGCAATGGCACAAAGTTAAAATAACATGAAGCTGTTCTTCTGAAGTGTGAAAGAGTCAGATGGACTATGAAGCAGAGAGCATCCTGACGTGTTAGAAAATGTGCTCTGGGGAGAAACTCATCGTCTGATTCTTAAAGAAGATGATTAATGGAGAAAGTCCTAGATTGAGCAATGTACAGTATGCACAGGTTCTCATTAAAGAGATGTGGCATAGAATTGCTTCAGACTGATTACATATGGACATCTTTTTTTTCATTTCTTGCAGCAATTCTCTGTTAATTTAGGCATTGACAGAATATTGAATGTTCTGTTCTTTACTATGCTGTTCTTATTCAATCAACATTCCAAGGCTGCGTACTTTGCAAATAATGTTCCGACATCTTTTGCCAGCTGTTGAGGTTACCAAACAACAAACATAGACTAATTAGAAACAGTCATTTGATGCCATTTTATTTATATAACCAAGCGTGTTGTGACTAAAGAAGGAAATCTAAAAATAAGCCGTAACTCTGTAACCTTAAACTGTCCCTTTGCTGCATTTCAGTGAAGCCATTCCTGGCAACAGCTCACCAGGTGATGTGCTGGAATTCAGATATTGAAATATGTAAAATTAAAAAATAGGGTATGTTTGCACGGGTATCTTTGAGTAAACACAAATTAAGGGAAAACAAGTTTACAGTAATAGTGCTTATCACTACATACTTAGTAGTACTATTATTTATATTTATATAGAATTTTACTATTAATTGGAAACTACAAATGCTTTCTTGCAGAGAAGAAAATTTTTGTTTTAATTGGAGTAAATGTCTGCTAATTGTTTTATGCATTCTAAGACAAAGTTTTTAACTGTTTGCAGGAGCCTGGCTTATAATAATCTGGAAACACTACCGAAAGATGTTTTTAAGGGGATGGAGGCGCTCACAAAAGTGTAGGTATTCATTTACTGTTTTTTCCCCACTGATGTTATTTATTGTTTGCTGCTTTTTGTTTCTAGCTTAGACAATGGTGTGAAACAATTAATTTTAAGACTGAGGTGCCCTAGAATTTAAGGTTCCAGATTTTTCACACTAATGGTGTTCATCCTCTTTCAAAAATTTTACAATTAAGGTTTTTGTACAAAACATTCCTGGCAAAACTGAAGCAGAACATGTGTGCTAAATACAATAAATTTTCCTGTTTTATGGTAACTGTGAAAAGCATTGGCTGCAATCTTGAGGAAACAGACAACGATACTATTTTATACCCTGTATTGCTAGCATGCTTAGCCAATAGAGATGTATTTAGAAATGTAGCCTCCTTATCAGACATCAGTAGTATATCAAACATACACCAAATAGGTCAAACAGACCTCTTATTGTGTGTGCGGTAGGGTGAAACTATGCCATTGTGCCATTCATCTTTTATCTTTTGACTGTGAAGGGATCTCCGAGGTAATATCTTTAACTGTGACTGCAAATTGAAGTGGCTTGTAGAATGGATGTACAACACCAATGCAACTGTGGACCAGATCTTCTGCAGCAGCCCACCAGCTTATCAAGGGAAGAAACTCCACGACCTCTCGGCACAGTCATTTGACTGCATAACGACAGGTGATCAGAATAACAAGCATCTGCACTATAACAGCTCCAAAACACAAACACTAGTATCTCTCCAGAGAGGCAGAATTGTTTTATTTTCTAAAATAAAAAACTCTATATATTACTGCTTCTGGATGGTTTTATGAACTACACTTCCTTTTTATTCACTTTTTTTCTCCAGCCCTTCATTTTTATAATCTAATACATAGTCTGGCACTGAAGGTCACGTAAAGGAACCCCGAGAATGGACAGAGGCATTTGATACTTAATGCAGAATTCAGACTGTATTTCTGGAAATAAAACTAAAGCTAAGTAAGGCCAGCAGTGGTCAAGTCACTGATTTTATAGTTAAATGGCTAGGTCAAACCCAACATGAAAACTTATATATACAGTAACTATAATATGTGGAATAATAGATTTGAAACATATATTGGAAGGTTTAAAGACACTTACCTTAAGTATTATATCTGACTTTTAATCAGTGGTATTCCTGGAATTAATTGAACTTTCAACAATGAATTACAGTTCTAAATATCACCTGTTAACAATGCATACATCTTGAAATCATACTGTAGTTTAACTTTTTAAACATTTTTTTTTATCGTGAAAATACAAAATACTTTGTCACAAAACACATAGCATGCTGTTTTGTACAAAAGCATGGTTGTTATATTTACAAAATTATTTTTTTTCTATTTTACAGAATTTGCCGCCTACCAAACCCTGAAGTTTGAGTCTATTTCGGTAGATTCATTCTCCTATATGAATGATGAATATGTTGTATTTGCCCAGCCCTTTATTGGAAAATGCAGTTTTCTGGAATGGGACCATGTCGAAATGGTCTTCCGGAATTATGACAACATCAACAGTAAGTTATAATTAGTGATTTTGTCATATTAACTCAAACCAAACTAGAGGGCGGAAGGAATAAAGAGGACCATATGCAGTGCCAATAATTTATCACTAGATGGTGCCATTGACAGATTACTGTGAATGTACACCAGGGATTCCCATACCAGGTCCTCCTGAAACCAGCGTCTGCTAGCTAGTGTTCCATCTGAGCTCTCGATTTAATTGAACCACAGATTTATTTGATGACTTATTAATTAAACCTTTCTAATTATCTTCAGTTCTGGAACAGTCAGGTTTTAATTTACCTAGAAAAAATCTTAATTAACTTGAACATGGTACAATTTTAATCAAATGATACATATATCAAGGGGTCAATTATGCATCAGAAATTATAGATAGATTGAAAACCATCAGACAATCTGGTCACCAGAACTGGGACTGGACTTTACTGTAATACACAAATAGAATTAAGTTAAGTATAATTAATAACAACAATGTAACAAGTCAAGCTGGTCATGTGTATTGGATGTTATATTATTACTAGATTAATCTAGGTAGCTATTGTGTTTTTCTCCAAATATCACCTTTTAAAAAAGTGCTTACAAAATTATTCATACTAGTGTGCTCCAATCCACTTCCTGGAAGGCCAGTGGATCTGCAATTCTATGTCAAGCTGTCCAAAGCTGTTAAATTGGTCAGTTAGGCCATATCTGAGCTGATTAGGGTTATTAAGAGCCCAGCAGGACTGAAATCCTGTAGATAAACCAGGACTGGAACCCCTAATTCCAAAACCCTAAAGAATTAGACTAGGGTTACCATATATCCATATTTGCCCAGACATGTATTCCTATTTGGTCCTTAAATCTCTGTCCAAAAAGGTTTACAAGTATCTTAAAACATTTGGGATTTCTTTCCCTTATTCTTTTTCCCCGGAGGTTTCTGATGCAAAATGTTTTTGGGAATAGTAGAGTGTTGATCATGCACAAGAGAGGTTGTGTGCTGATAGACTGCGTGTCGTGGGTGTGTCTAGTTTGCTGCCCTGTTCAGTTTTCAATCTGAACGGATATGAGTGTTCTGCTGTTTGCTGTAGGGTTTATCTGAAATGTCTTTTTGTGATATTTTATTTTGCTCTTTCTTAACACAAAACAAAAGTCCAAATTGGTTGCAGAAGAATAGACAGAAATTATCGATAGAGAAGAATGGGGAGTTGAGTGCTTGGAAAGCAGACCTGATACTTGCATCTCTGTGGCAAACAAAATGTATTTATATTATATAACACTTTATATATACTTCATATATCGTTAATACATTGTAATTTTATAGATACTGGTACAAACACTCCCCCCCTCTTTTTTTGAATGTTTAAATAAGGTAACCCAAACCTAGACTAGTGGTTCCCAGCCCTGGTCCCGGAGGAACACTGTATCTGGTGGTTTTCATTCCTGCTGATCTCTAAGTTGCCAGTGCTAATTGATGTTTTAATTGAGCCGCTTGCTTGTTTAAGTAACTTATTTCTAAAATGTGTCCTGAGTGTCAAAGATACCCCCCTTCAAGCATACTGTCTCCTACAACTTCCAGTTCGCAGACCTTCTCACAGCTGCACACAGCTTCTCCTCAGCTTGCAGCATGTTATTTCTGACTAAAGAGCTCTTACTAGCTGATCAATTGATGATAAATAGACACAGGTGGGAATGGCTCTGTATCAGACACGCCCACAGTGAGTCAGCGGGTTTGCTTCTGCAGAGACCCAATCAGATACATTTCAGGCATCACACATCAATGAAGGCAAATCTGAAACGCAGACATTGGTTCAGGGCTTACACTAATTACAAATCCCATTTGTAAGAGCAGGAAGCAGTATTACAAGTATGCCCCAGTTAAAAAAATGGATTGATCAATTAGCCTGTGAAAAAGAACTTGGCTGGAGCAAAACCCAAGAGACCAGGAGTGTTCCTCTAGGAGCGGAGGTAAGAATCGGTGATCCATTGATTGCACACCTCTGACACCCAATGTCCAAGATCCAGAAATTTGTACAGTATGTGTGTCATTAAAACATCAAAAGCTGAAAACCTTTGCGAGTGTTAAATTGAACCAATTAAGCTGATTCGTCAATCCATCCATTTCCTAGCTGCTTCGTCCAATTCAAGGTCGCGGGGGGGCCGGAGCCTATCCGGCAAGCAGTGGGCACAAAGCGGGATGCAGCCTGGATGGGACGCCATTCCATCACAGGGAACACACACACACACACACACACACACACACACACACACACACACACACACACACACACACACACACACACACACTCTAGTACAGGGGTGCGGTTTTCTCAGAAGCCAGTTAACCAACATGTACAGTATGTCTTTGTACTATGGGAGGAAACTAGAGCACCTGACAAAATTAAATTAATGACTAATTAATTAAGTAATTCCAGAGCAAAGTGTTATGGAAAGTTACTGAGAAAAAGTGTTTTATCCTAAAAATGTTGTTTACGGACAGAGCTGTGCCGCCGAAGCAGCTGGATACGTAGAACAAAGTGTGATAGCACCCAACTCGTCAAGGGCACGGGATGTTTTAATAATGTTTATCTCTGCTGCTTGAAGAAGGGAGTATGAGAAACTATTTGAATAACTGCTCTTCTTTGCTTAAAGCAAAAACCTATAAGTATGGAAAACGACTGCTTTGACACTGTTTGACACTCAATGACACTGTCCTTGAAGTGTTGCATCAGCTTAAAAAAAGATGTAAAACATGGGCTCTCCCTGCTTGATTTTGAACAGCTTACACTTCTCTGCACAGACGGGTGATGGCTTTTTCCCATATTGCAATATGAATAAAGACCTTACTGAGTGAGTGAGAATACCTCTCCTGACTCTTCTTCGATAAAATTCCACGACAAAAGCTAGAAGGAAAACCTGCAGACCCTAGGACCCTGCTGAAGTGGAGTGGTGGAGAAGGCTTACTTACTTTTGGTCTTACAGAAGTGTTAGCGTTTTAATTGTGTTACTTGTAGAAATGCAAGTACTCAGTTGTGTTTCAAAAGAATAACTGCATGTTTTATTTCCTGTTACAGGCACTTCCACTGTTGTCTGCAAGCCACTGGTTATTGATGGTCAGCTGTTCATTATAGTCGCCCAGCTCTTTGGCGGCTCTCACATCTACAAACGGGACAATTCTGCCAGCAAGTTCATCAAAATCCAGGACATCGACATTCTGAAAATCAGGAAGCCCAACGATGTTGAAACCTTTCGAATCGAAGACGAATCCTACTTTGTCATTGCTGACAGCTCTAAAGCCGGGTCCACGACAGTGTACAAATGGAACGGCAACGGTTTTTACTCTCACCAGTCCCTTCACCCCTGGTACAGGGACACAGATGTGGAGTACCTGGAAATAGCTAGCAAGCCGCACCTGATTCTCTCGAGCAGCTCTCAGAGGCCTGTCATTTACCAGTGGAACAAAGCCCAGAAAGCGTTCGAAAGACGCACAGACATTCCCGAAATGGAAGATGTCTACGCAGTGAAGCACTTCAAAGTGAATAACGATCTGTACATTTGCTTGACCAGGTTCATCGGGGATTCTAAAGTGATGAAGTGGGATGGCTCGATGTTTTCAGAGATACAGACAATGCCGTCGCGGGGCTCAATGGTGTTCCAGCCTTTCGCGGTCAACACCTGGCAGTATGCAATCCTCGGAAGTGACTACTCCTTTACTCAAGTCTATCGCTGGGATATGAAGAAAGGGCAGTTCGTTAGCTTTCAAGAGCTGAACATCCAGGCTCCAAGGGCATTCTCCCTGGTTTCCATTGACAAACGTGAGTTCTTGCTTGCCTCCAGTTTTAAAGGAAAAACTCAGATTTACGAACACCTTGTGATTGACCTAAGCAATTAATAGGAGCAGATCTAGCTTGTGTTTAAGATGCAGTCAAGATTCTCAACTGCACTGGATGGAGATGGACCCTGTTGTTGGACGACATGTGCATGATAAAACCCGCTAATGATACTTTCAGATGAATGCCTTGCTAGAAATGTCCATCTTATGTTTTTTTTGTTGTCACCATCTAGCGCTTTGGAATTTTTTCTTTTTTTAAAAAAAAAAAAGAAAAGCCCACTGTTAACTCACTCTTTCCAACAATGAGCTGTAAATACCTGTGCACATCTGTCATGGTAGAGGGAAAAATAAATCAAATGTACTTTTTCATCTATTTATTAACCTGTTTGGAAAAAGAAGAAACAATCTGCCAAATAAAATGTTTACATTTTTCTGTCTTTACAGTGTAAGCAAAATTATTTATAAATGAAGCTTTTGTAAATATCTGAGGGACCATGCCAGTGAGACAAATCTTTCATATAAAGGTTAATGTTTCAATTTTAAAGTCACATTTGTAATTAAAGAATTTAACCTGTTGCAATGCAAACCTAGATGTTGTTGTGTGAAAACAAAAATCTAAGCAACTTGGATTTTTATTGTTGCTTGTTTGTATGAAACTGTATAGTACTCTACTCCTAATAAAAATCTGAAATAAAACAGATGGTATTAGCTATTTATGTGAAATAACAGGATAAAGATACATAGAGGCATAGTACATGTAACACGAATCAGACAGACACTGCTTCCTGTACTACATTCCAGGCCTAGAGGAACAGTGTATCTACAGAAAACCTACAGACACACTGCCTCACCAGAATCACAGTTTAAGACTAGTGCTGTATGGAATTCAACCCCAACCTGCTAAATACCAATCTTTTTTTAGCCAGCTAATTCCGCAAAGCATGGAGTGCAATTCACTTTTAGTTTAGATTAACAAAGCTGAACTGGTATATCCTACTATTTTAGAAAAGTATCAGTTTTAGAATACCTGACCTACTGTATGCACTGAAAGCATACTGTATTACGTACTGTTTTTGTCAGCAGTAAAAGGTCTGTTGGCAGCTACATGTCACAGTGTCTTATACAGAGCCTTTTGTGGTGTTATCTTAAGGTACTTTACGATAAAGGAGAATAAAAGACAAAAACAATAAAAGCCTGTTTTTATGACAATTGAAATGGTGTTATCACAAGAGTGGTGAAAGGTTAAAGAAAAAAACATACATTGCTTGTGAGATTTCAATAGAAGTAAATGACAATATGGCACACAAACATTCAAGCTTCTACTGTCTGAACTAACACCTTTAGTAACAGGGTGTCAGACCTGTTTTATGCTTTTTGTTCCCCCTCAGCTCTCTGTGACATAGTGGGTCTATTTAATTAACTGCTTTCATGTAATTGTAATTCTGTGTATATTTATATGTAACGAAACTGTTAGTGAAATGGAATTTGTAAGTTATCAACTGTAAAACATTTGTGAAACATTCATTATGTGTCTCATTTAGAAAAAAAACAAATACATTTGTTGTTGTTAAATTGACAGCCCATGTCGGAACAAAACCAAAACCCAGAAGACACCAGGCTCTCCTGGAAATGGGTTTGACACCCTGCTCTAAAGCATAATAAGCCAATTTCTCACTATGAAAGAATTAATACTTTTTTGCAACGGTAAAGAACACAAAAAAATGTAATAGTAAAATTCAATTTCTTTCATCTAATGCAAACGAACAAAGCCTTTTCTATTTGCATCTGAAAGCTGCTCAGCTGTGAGTTGGGCACCTGACTCCAACTGCACTCAAGATAAAAAAAAACTGCTTAATCCTGAAGAAATATTGCCCTGGGTCAAAGGCTTATGCTACTGTTTCCAGACATCCCACAATTAATGACAATTCACGTATGATACAGGCAGTTATAGTCAATGGAACAGAGTTTTAGATAATAAATTTTCTTTTACAATTTTTTAGGAGAAGTCTAGTTAAATACCTGTTTAAATAGGAAATAGTTAAGGGTTTTGGTTAATAGAGGAAAAAATCATTCTCATCCCAATATCTTTTATACACCATTTATACATGTTCAGTCCTATATAAAGGCATAAATTATCAGAGACAGTTTTTGAAATAAAGGTTCTTCTTCATCTACATGACAATATAAATATACAATAAAATAATTAAGTTACCCAAAACATCTGCAACGAAATGTCCTTGTGTTAAAAATAAAAATGAATTTACAATAACATTAATGCTATACAATAATGCAAGAAGCACTGATCCTTCGTGAGCTTTCTCCAACACATGCCAAGAATGTTGTGAAGTTGTCATTGTTTAATTTCGTCCTCAAAAGAATTACAGTATTTAAAGCTGTATAACTTTACATTTTCATAAAGTATATGAACACAAGAGGAGAATATTTCCAAAGTGAGAGAAGAAGAATGCACAACTTTTGGCGCAGCTGGTAGTCACCCGGCCAAGGGAGGAGAGCTGAGGCAACCTTGGGCAATGTTTTAGTTGTCCATCCGGCGGTGGAAACTGAAAGGTGCTCGTTCTACCCCCCTCCCCCTAGTGGAGAAAAGTTAACAGCGTGTCAGGAGCTGACCAAGGTTACTTATTAAAACTTCACTCGTTACTCCAGAGGGAGCAGCCGGTAAAGAAGATACTTTCCCAAGGCATGCGAACTTACTAGCATCTCGGAGAAGATGAGCCAGTTCAGCAGCACGGTCGCTGGGGATGACAGTGAGGATGCCTTATCGGTCGACCCCCTAAAGGAAGAGCTAGTGGAGATTTTTCACTTAGAGGTTGACGGTGAATGTGTTGCTGAGAAGCTTCATCTGCAAAATAACTGCCACATTTCTGGGGTGGACAGGGCAGCGAGAACGGACAGCACGACCAAGGGAGACCCCGAGACCAGAAATCATTTTTCTCTTTTCAGATGTTGCGGAAAGCAAAGTTATCCCAATAACAAGGGCACTGAGGGAAACTCGCTTTCGAAAGGTACTGGCTTTCTTGTTTACATAGGGGAATCAAACCACCATACCATGTATAATTGAACAGCTCGCACTAAATTCTTAATTTCGCTCACAGTAAAAAGTCAGGTTTTTGCAGGTCTGCGATCAAGGCAGGTCAAAAATGGGAAGCAGTCACTGAACTTTTTTACAGATGAAAGTTACTTTGAAAATCCGATGGTCTTCAGTTTGCTCCTCAGAAGAACGATGTAATGTACTCTTATGTAACGTGTGCGATTAACAGGTGTCCTTATCCTTGATAATCCAGAGTGTTTAAATTATGGTTTGGCATTTATGAAAGTTGAAGAAGATGCAGTAGAACTAACTCGTACATTTTTCAACAGTTACCGTTATTTGACACTCACTAATTATTACAAATATTTAAGCACCAGTGAACTTGCTGCGATATGACGTGGTAATTTATCTGAATGACTTTGCATTTTCCGTTTATTCACTGGGGAAGCACGTAAGCCTCTTGGCTATTACAGAGATTAATGCCTCGGTACTTTACAAAGCTCCAGTATAATACTAATAATACTAATATAATTTAATTATATATTAGTTTATGAACAATCTATACTTTAATTCTAAGATCTATTTGGACAAATCGCATTTCCTTTCTTAATATATCTTCAGACCCCATGTAGGTTTACATACGTTTATTTTCTTTAAGAAACGCTTTTTGTACCGTGCTGTGGTTTGTTACAGTAGGTGTGGTGAAATGGGCAATATTGCGAAATATAATTGTGGGTTGAAACAGAATTCGAGTGATCACCTTCATTGTAATGTTGCGAGTTTGGTAGACTACATCGACAGGGGCTGGAAAAAAAGAGGTGGAACAAGCTTAATAACACAGAAGTTGAGGAGTGCCTTAGCTTCATCCCTGGATGTTATTTTGTGTACAAAATAACAGACATGTTATAAGCAACACTTAGCCAAAGACAGGTGTCTTAGTTAACACACAATGAGGGATTTCACTAGCTCCTTCCTGCTTATACAAAGAAACTTGGCAACTCATTAAATGAAGAGGGAACATAGTTACCCAGAACTGTAGTTTACCAAAACCATGTTCTTTAAAGGTAATAATTAATTTTTTACTTGACATACAATATTTGTTTTGGAGCTCCCGTTTTTCAAAATTGTTATTCCCATTGAAAATATGTTTAAGTGTAAACATACCACATATGTTTACACTTAGGAGCATACTGGCTGAGTAATTATAAAATCTGATTGAAAAAAATATAAAACCACAGAGGAAAAAAATCAATACTTTACCACTTTCCCACAGAATATATGATTTGTAAAAAACAGTCACCTGTAAGTAAAGTCCAAACTGTGACAAGAATGTGTTTGACAAAAACTCACTAAGCCATAGTATTTGCAGAAATCTGTTGTTTTAGCTTCTCCTGGTGCTCCTGTTTGTGATGCATTTCGCAAAGGAATTGTAAATTACAAAGTATCACATGCAGTACCTGTACACCCTCCAGAGCTGACAAAACATGCAGCTCCTGAGTTGATGTTATAATATCATGTGCACATAAGTGGGCTGCTGTATGCAGGATTATGGTGTTTTACAGGGGAGCTCGGGTTCCGCTGTCCAGCAGGTGTTACAGGTTTCCTTAAATCTCCAGCTTCTCAAGACCAAAAAAATGGTTCAACAATCAAAATAAATTCAATTAGGCAATTAAAAGCCTTGAGTGAAAAGAAAGCCAGAAACCTTTCTTGCATTTTAGCTTGATTGGATAGTAGAGAGTAGTGATGGGTGCTGTCAGACCCATAATTTATTTTAACTTATTGTTGTTTGTATGGGTCTTTTTCATGAATTACTTTGTGTTCCAGTTGTATAAGATGGTCAAACATGTAAAGTTATCAGCTGTATGTAACTAAAAAACACGATTCAATAAAATAAACTAAGAAATATGACAAAGGGAATTAATTACAAGCTGGTTTATCTTGCAGACTCGGAAAAGAAACCTGCCTGTGCTGGCATCGGCCTGGTTTATTCGTTGCTGGCATCCCTGTTTTTCTCAATAGTAGCCCTTCTGGTGAAGAAAATCGATGGAATTCATGCAGTGGAAATCAGTGCTATCCGATGTTTCTTCCAGATGCTGTTTGTACTTCCTGCCATGATTTATTACAAGTAAGTCATCAGTAGTTTGTAAGAGCACTTGTCCCAAACTGTTACTCACAACTGTCAGGAAGTGGGTGTTGTCCCAACTTCTCAGACTGGTTATTACATCTTGGTAACAAAATAAATTCATTGATGGTACACAAACATTTTAAACATTTTGAATTAAGCACACATTTGAGAACTTTGTTTAAGTATGGTATGGTCGCCAGTGTTGTCACGGACACCTGTTCTCGTCACGGGTAAGAGCCAGAGTTCATGCAAACTGCGCTGTGATATGGCCCTTCCTGCTCACTAGTCACTGTAACGACGAATGTAAAGCAATGTACAGTACGAGAGAATAAGTGCAGGATGTGCAGCAAACGTTTCACTGCAGAAATGTTCCAACATGATCTGCGGGCAGAGTTAACAAGCAAATAGTATTTGTCTATAAAACTATCTTGAAGTCAAGAACAATATTTCTATTGGATTAAAAGAGATGTTTTCACGAGCCTGCTTGTTTACAATGTAATAGGGCCTTTTCACATCATTGAAGTTTTGTTGCCTCGTTCTGACTCACAGAATATGGCACTGTACATACCTGGAACTTTTGTCTATTTTGTTATGTAAATTGGAGGTTTTACAAGTTACTGTTTATGTTTGACTGTTATTGTGGTTTGATAGCATACTGTATATAAAATATAAAAATAGCACTGCAGTTTAATTTGCTGTGCCTACTTACTGTATGTTGTCCTTAATGCAGTGGGTTCAAGGTGATCTCCCTTGAAACAGGATGCGTGTAATTAATCTTACGTCTACTGAGCAGTTTTGTCTTAGCAAGACTTTAATGTATTCATGGTGATAAGCCTAAAGTGAAGCTACCAAAGCTTATTTTCTTTTTTCATGGTCTTAGTCTGTTTTGTTTGCAGAATTACAGAAACAGTTCTATACTGTAAATATGATAGTAAGGTTTATAACACACATTTTTGTAAATAATCACAGCCTGTATCGAACATTCCAAAATCACAGTTGTTATACAATCAATCCACAGAATAAACAAGGGATATTTTTTAAAACGGTGTGGTTAACAATAACCCATGGGCTTTCATTTGAATCTGAGACAGAAGAAAATTAATATTTTACGTAAAGGGGTTTAACCAAAGAAGAGAAATTAAACCCTGTTTTCCTCTCCCCTTTTTTGGGAGCTACTGAGACTGGTGTCTTTGTACACTGAGTCTTCCGACTAACTTTTACCCAGGTGAAAAAACTATTGTAGATTGTGTAGAAAGTGAGGTTTGTATTTGAATATATGGATTATGCACTCTGAATCCACTGTGCACTGTCACAACATATTATATTGATGTGAGGTATGTGTTTTCTCTTGAAGAACTGGATTCCTGGGACCAAGAGATCAGCGCATCTTTCTGTTTCTGAGAGGCTTTCTTGGGGCGAATGCAATGATTCTGCTGTACTACGCGGTGCAGCAGATGCCGCTGGCTGATGCCACAGTCATTGTCTTCAGCAACCCAGTTTTCACGGCCGTGCTGGCCTGGATTTTCCTCAAGGAGAAGTGCACCATCTGGGACTTCGTCTTTACCATATTCACGCTGACGGGAGTCATACTCATTGCGAGGCCCCCGTTCCTCTTCGGGTCTCGCGTCTCCGGGATAGAGGGGGACTACACGAACCACATCAAGGGCACCATCGCGGCCTTCACCGGCGCAGTGGGGGCGGCGTCCACTTTCGTCGTGCTCCGGAAGATGGGGAAGAGCGTTCACTACTACCTGTCCGTGTGGTACTATGCAGTCATTGGCCTTATAGAGTGCGTCATTGCCCTGTTCGTCCTCAAGGAGTGGACGGTTCCCTTCTGCGGCTGGGACAGGTGGATCCTCATGCTGATCGGGCTGCTGGGAATCGCGGGCCAGACGTTTCTCACCAAAGCGCTGCAGGTGGAGAAAGCCGGGCCCGTGGCCTTGATGAGGACGATGGACGTAGTGCTGGCCTTCATACTCCAGTTTCTGTTTCTCAACCGAACGCCGACGTGGTGGAGCCTGGGAGGGGCTATTTGTGTAATCGGCAGCACTAGCGGAGTGGCTCTTCGGAAATGGTATAACAGCACAAAACGTGCTGATAGAGTGTGAAGGTTACAGTCACATATGCTGTAGTACTACACCTCACTACTTGTGCTTTAATACTTTAGCGGTGCTAAAACAAAGAAAGAGAAACAGCTCTTTTAATTATATTATATAAGATTGCATTTATTTATCTAAAATTCCTATGATCAGGATTTTTTTAATACCTACAGTACCACTCGGCCAATTTATAGTACCCTCCTTTTGAAAACTTGTGTTATCCTGTACATCTCACTGTGTTATTGCCTTTTTCTATGGGGTTTCAGTACAGTGCAATGTAATTTCTTCTATTTTTAAATGAATGGATATCAGAGTATATTAATATACACATATTCAGGGTCTACTTCAGTCTTTTCTACTGAGGGCATGTTCATGCACATCCTATTTAAGCACTACCCATTAATAAAGGAAAACACTTATTTTTAAGAAGCAAAGCAAAACTAGTAGGCTGGATACTTAATGTGTACTGTAAATGTATGGCCTTGAATAATAAGTTTAAATAATATTACAGCATAATTGCACTTTAAACATTGTATTTAAATGCAGTCCTACTTGTTCTGTAGAACATTACTATGAAAAACTCCCCAGAGAGACATTTCACTTCTAACAGATAAGTGAATGACAATCTCATCACAAAATGCACTTTCCTAAAGGAAAGTGACAGATGGGCCCCTGCCCATGTCTCTTGAGTCATGGGAAGCAGTATCCCCCTTGATTGTAAGGGACTCTTTAATTTATTTTTTTTGTATGCGCTACTCTGTTTTCATCTAGTTTACATCTGAATACAGATGTATTCATTTCTTTATTCCCATCTTTAGCTAAGCTGAAAGTGTGCACTTTCTGCTGTAGTTGAGTTTGTAGTAGGTAATGGTTTTAAGGCCTGATTTTCCTTGTGTTTGAGCAAAGGGTAAATTGCTCACCTAGTTAATTTGCTATGGGTTGGGCACTTTGCCCACAGGGAAAATCAGGACCAAGATTGTGTTCACAAAGACAGCTTTGCAAGATGATTTTTGAGAGATTGAAAAAATATGTATGAATTTTTAAAAAGTGATATAACGAGGTTCTTTCAGTACTTAATTTAAAATGTGATGTAATTCGTTTAATCCAAGGAGACAGGTGGCATTTATTCTTTTTTTAGCTGACTTGAAGCAAATTCGTATTTTTCATAGACCTGTATAGTTATTTGACCTTATTTCAGAATCTCTAAAGTTTCATCTTTTCAATACAGTATGTAATTATGGTGTAAATACATACTGTATTATGTATAGTTATTGTGTAATACATGATATAACACATATTTTGAAGGTTTGTTTTTCAATAGACGGGGCCATCTTTGAGGATGAAATGATGAAATAGACCCATTTAGTGAACAAAAGCTTTATTTGCACTATTGCAGTGGTCTGGCCTGTATTTGATTTACCTAAGGATAAAAGTTTGTTACTTTAATATCTGTTTTACCTAAGGATATATAGTATAAAATTGTCAACATTCATAAAAGCACATTTATCAAATTGAGCATATGCATTAATATAAATGAAGTTTTTTGCACACAACAAAAGTATGCAATTTTTATCAAATGCATAGACCAAATAACTCTTAATGCAGTCTGATAAGAGCAGAAAAAAATGAATACATTTTTCTTTTTGACAAATGAGTGGTGTTTATGTAGTTCATGTTAGTAAGACTTTGAAAGAAATATATAAATCCATCCAGCTGTTCTATTGCCATGTACATAATTTAATTTTTCTTTATTAAGAATGCAACTTCTAGCTATTTTTTAGATTTAGATAAACAGTAAGTTATTTGTACCTTTACAAGTCAGATTGTTTGGATTTAATGGTCTCATGTATTATGTGTATATTTTTTAAAACTGAAAAGATTGAATTTGTTCATATTTGTAAAACGTGGTGTTTTTAAAATATATTCTTTTCATGGTTATTAATCTTTATATTTTAAAAAATAAACATCTTTAAAGCATTTTCTGCTCATTTTTCCTATCAAAATAACCTAGATGCCAAGGGGAAAAAAACAAGCTACCAGTCTTCATTAAACTGCACAACTCTACTTCCTTGTTGTCGTAATTGCCGTTATCAGATGCCCGATTTAAAATCCTTACGCAATCTGTTTGAAGTGTATACTGAATGACTGAGTGTTTAGTGTGAACACTAAACCTGCCAAGCATGTGCCTTATTCTTTTTCCCATGGAGAGCTCGAGAGTACGATTCGTGAGTGTGATCATCAGGGATCAGTTTACGCATTCCTCATCTGCCGTTTTGAGATGTATTTGACAACTTTCTGGAGAAAACCTTAATAAAACCCACAAACATACTTTTTTTTCCTTCTAAGTGGGGACTTCCCATTTACTCCCATTTGATCTGTATTTGTTTCATGAATTGCCCAAAGGTGAAAGTAGATCCTAAATGAATAGTTTCGGCACTTTCCGATTTGGAAGACGACAACATCTGTTTTGTAAAAAGAAGTTCACATCTTGGTGATGTTTCGCCGTTGTCTAACAGGAGTTACAATCTCTGTGGTGAGAGTTTCTCAAATGTTGTCCACTTGCTAGACAAATGTTATTTAGATACATCTAAAATGCTAGGTAAGTATGCCCCCTCTCTCACACACACAATGCTTAGGCTAGGTGCCAGAGCTTTCTCATCTCTCCGTGTCTAAAGATGAGCCCTTTAATTCTGTGCTGCCTGCCCTCTCAGGCTAAACCACAACAGAGCAAACAGAACCTGTCAGCTCTGAGATCAGAGAAAGGTAAACAGTGATCCTCCCGGTAATACAAGTAATGCAAACATTGTGTCAAATAAGTTACACAAACCCCCGAAATCCAATCCTTTACCTACACACGCTCAAGTGTCTGGATTAATCAGTAATGCAAATTGCTGAAGCCTGGACCCCTTACAGCACACAATCTTACATTAAGAAATGCTATACGAAAATGGCTTTTTGTCAACCGTGGTGTAACATTGATGACAAGCTCAAATTATATCAAGGCTCTGGCACTAGCAAAACTCAACACCCAGCGTTGCTCTTTTTTAATATACAAAACTATGTAAATGATAGTTCAGGTGGGTAGCTGCGTCAGCATGCGTAGGCTGCAAAGGAGGCCAAGTTATAGGTTTATTCCATATTGAAAAGTGAAAGAAAACAAAGCCGAAACATTTTTTTTTCTTCTTTTCAGCATGGAATAAACCTATTATTTGTTCCTATGTATATGATATACAGTATATACATAAGTCTATGCAAGCTAATTTAAACAATTCATTAGAAGAAACTGTGGTAAATCATGTTGTTCATTTTGCATAACAAAGACAATTTGTCTGCATAGGTGACAAAAGGTGTCAAATAAATAGGTGCCCTCAAAAAACATTGGGGCAAAAAAACTAAAATTGGCATTTCCCTGTTGTATACACAAGAAATTGAAATTCACATAAAAAATATTCTGAGTCAAAGTTCGAAAGGGCACATTTTATTTTTAGAATGTATTTTGCAAACACACTCAGTTTTCAACCAAAGCATATGTTGTGTTCATTCCCCCAAAATGTAGGTGACCATAAACATTGGGACACTTTAAGCAAATTAAAGAAGTGAAAAGGTCAGTATTCTGTTGCAAGTCCCTTGCTTGCAATAACTGCATCAAGCCTCTGCCCCATTGACATCACCAGACTCTTTGTTTCTTCACTTGAGATGCTTTCCCAGGCTTTAACTGCAGCCTTTAAATTGTCGCTTGTTGGTTGGGCTTTCTACCTTCAGTCTCCTATTGAACAAGTGAAAAGCAAGCTCAGTTGGATTCAGATCTAGGCTGATTGACTTGGGCAGTTTAAAATGTTCCAGTTTTTATGTCTGATGAACTCCTGTGTTAAGCGTGTAGTATGTTGCAGCCCAATAAGTCTGGTGCCTTTTATTTCTTACATTTTCCGACGAGATCAAGTTTATTTCTGAACTCATCCTACTGCTGCCATCTTCAGTTACAGTAAGTCACCAATAAAGACCATTGAGCCTGTTCCGGAGGCAGCCATACATTCTCCCTCCACCATGCTTTGCTGAAGAAGTGGTAAGCTTATGTTCATTTGCTGTTCCTGTTTTTCTCCACACTTAAGCCTTTCGATCACTTTGATAGTGTCACGATCATAAACCCCTCCTCTTAAGGACGCTCCAGCCCTTCCTTGTTTTCTACTCATCTCCCGCACCTGCCTCCGGTTCCAGCCCCCCGTGCTTTATAACCCAGACGTTCCTGCCTATCGGGGCTCAGCTTTGGAAGATGGACGCCCGGAAGCCCGCCTAGCCGCGAGTCCAGGAGCGACTCGACGGCATAGGCTTCACAACGGCGTCCTGACCATCTGGGTCCGGGATCAGGGGGCGTCTGGTCCTGTGACCCCCTTTTTATTCCCCCGACCCTCCGCCGGATCCCGCTCCAGTTTTTAACTCTGTTTGTCTGTCAGGATGGATCACCCGGTCTTGGACCTTTTCTACGCTCTCAGATTTGCCTCGGACTCCTTTGGACTGTTTGCCTCGGCCACACCTCCCCCCCCCCCCCGGATAGTGTTTTCTGCATAGGGTCCTAAAAGAACACTTCGTGACAGATAGATGTTTATTTTGGTTTCATCTGTCCATAACACCTTGTTCTAGAAGTCCTGTTACTCATCTCTGTATTTTTTTTTGCAAATTCCAATTAAGTTCTTCTGTTCTTGCTGCTGATGGGGGGCTTACACCTTACAGTACAGTCTCTGATTTTTTCTTGGTGATATGTTCTGCGGATTGTGATACTTGAGATTTGCATCCCCACGCTCTTGAGATTATTTTTGATTTCACTAAAAGTAATTTGGGGGGTTTTCCTTTACACTTTTAACTATTTTTCTGTCACCCACTGCATTTGTCTTTCTTGGACGCCCTGTTCTCTGCCTGTTCTTGACTCCTCCAGTTGTTTCCTTTTTCTTAAGAACATTCCGGATTATTGATTTTGCAGTGCCAAGAGTCTTACTAATTTCTCTGATGGTCATTTTCTTTCGTATCATTTTCAAAATGGCCTTCTTTTCTGTCATAGTGAGTTTTCTGGTCTTCATGTTGGTTTTCGCTGGCTAATTCAAATGAATGACTTCAGAAGCAGTTTCAAAAGACCTCAACCATGCGTACTGTAGATCTTCAAAACTCTTTTATGTGTGTGAAACGTATGCAATGTATAACAACAGGACAACCAGGACCTGTATACCTGTTTGTCCCAATACTAATGTTCATCTAAAATGTGGAGTGTTGAACAAAAAAAGTGTTGTTGTTGTATAATGGTAAAACATTTATGCATAACAATACCCATAGTTAAAAGGGGATAACATCTGCTTTTGTCTCATATCAATCTTGTGATTTGAAATCCAAATTTCCTGAGCATACACCTATAATGGACTAATTTGAACTCTTGTCTCAATAATTTTGGAGGGCACTGTGTACAGCCGTTTTATCTATCATGTAGATTGTTTTGAATAAGGACACTTAGAAATTCAAAATTACATTTAAGATATGTTTCATTTACTTATTCCAGTTTTACAAAAAGAAGATTCTAACAAGACAACAGGTTTTTCACTTTAAACTGTTCTCCACGGCTAATCACTTGTATCTGACATGACCACATCTTTATTATGATGGTTTTTGAATATGAATACTGCAGTGCTACACGGTACATAGATGGAGATGGTACCTCTTATTCAGCTAAGAGGTGATATTTTTCTCCTTTTGTACTATGGCTGTCCATTCACCGACGTGCGATGCGTGAATTGTTCGTGACAGTCTATTTAGTCACATGGTTGTGAAAAGCAAGCGCTTCATTGTTTTCAGGAAACAATGTCAAACCGAGCAACTTGTTGGCTCAATCAAATCTGTTCCAACAAAAACAAGTCAATGACCCGCACAGCAAAAGGTGCTTTTTTGTCTTCAAAAGACTAAAATACTGTTGAATTGGGTCATGTGATTTCTGGCATTTTACAGAAAGTGGTCTTTTCGGGGAACTATTGTCATTTTAATTTGTTCTTAGTTTTCTTCAGTTGTGATGAATATGTATCTATAGTTTTGCAATTCAATGCTTTATTACCAGTAATGCAATTCAGAAACCTCTCGTAATTCAAAGCAGACATTTAAATCTTGAAGAAAAGATGAGGTAGTTCTGGAATAGTTTATACAAAGAAACACACACAGTTCATTCTGTTCTTTCTGTCTGAATTCCACAGTTTTCCTCCAACAAGTGCATTGTACATATATATCCAAAAAACAATATATCCCACTGAGTACAATTAATAGTTGTTTGTCACGAGAAGTGTCCTGATTTTATTTTCTGATCTTCTGTATTTTGTTTTATGTTTTGTGTTTTTCAGTGTCTTGTGTTGAGTAGTGTATGGTCATGTTCATGATGTTGTGATGTAATGTGGTCGTGTTTGCTATATCGCACTGCAGTTGTAACATAATTAAGGAGAGTTGAAATTTAAATTTCTTCTTTTGCTTTCATTTTTTTCTGCGGTATTCTGCAGTAATAAAACTTTCATTTTAATGTTTTTTACCTCAACATATAGTTGTTGATTATTTTTCAGAAGCCCTGCCAAAGATAATTTAGATGTTTCTGCTAACATCATAACAATCAAGGATCTCGTGGTTTTGAACGATAAATTCTGATTAATCACATTTAATTATGACAAACTGATAGATGTCAGACAGATAGATAGGAAGAAACGATTGTCGGCGTACAAAAATGTGCCGTACTTCATCTCGAAGAAAGAATAAATGAAAAAAGTAACGGAAACCAGACTTAAAACTGTATTCAAACTGCAAAATGAAGGATTTGATCATATCCGCTGTTGAAATGAAATTAATACGCCAATAAAATATAAGATCTGAAACAATAATATAATTCTATGTATTGTTTGTGTACTAGGTGTATTACGAACAACTAGTAAAGTCACGCAGGAATCAATTTAAACGTTTTTAGTCTTTTTAAAAGATGCATTAGACATAGTTAGCCAGCAGGTGGCAAAGTTTACCTGGAAAACTGTTAGCAAAATGACAGCGTTAGATGAATTCCGCCTCGTGTTTAAATGTTGTATAAAGTAATTTTCTCAAATCTTCAGTCATTTACCAATAAAAAGGAAAAATTAAAAGCAAAGTGACAACTTACAAACGGAAGGCAATGCAAAAGTTTAAGTCTATTGTAATGTGAAATAAAGTTTTTATTTGATAAAGCTCGTCCCTAAAAAAAACAACTAAATATGGTAAGAGGTAAGGTTTCGCTTAAGTATTGGCTAAGAATAACTCATACAGTTTTTATAATTGGCTAGTATTACAGCTGTATTACATGAAGGACAGGCTTAGATTTTTTAGGTCAATGAAGCAGTAACCATTGAGATTATTATAAGGATTGTAAATTGCTCCTTATTATAAGGTTTGGAAAGTGTTGGTGTCAGGCTGGGATTGAGGGATAAGAGCATGGTTAGTCATTGAAGTCAGGGATAGGTTTGTAGATAGTGCTTTAAAAATAACTCTAGATCTTGTCTTCTGCTCTAAAAAATAACTTTATAATCTTTTCACAATACCTAATACAAGCTAAGTCACCTATTCTTCCCTCAGAACCTAACCCTAAGACTATGTTAGACCAATAATGTCATAGCTCCAACCCTAAACTTAACCTTAACCCTGTTTGAAACTCTATCTATATCCTGTACCTAACCCTAATTGGAACTCTATAACAGTAATTTGAATGATATAATGGGCATAAGGTAGGATAAGCATCTATATTAAAGATTAATATGATTGAATTAGACATAATGAGGTGTTGTGAAGAGATAGGTTGCTGACAGGGTTAATGATTACTAATGCTGGGCTATACTTTGGCTGAGGTAAAAAGCTGGGTTTCAATCAATTTGCCATGATGTGTTAGTTTAAGACCAGGATACACTTACAGAGACAAATGTAATTATAAAGGATTCAGGATAAAGGATTATGCATGTTGTTATTTTATTGTGTTGTGTAGTTTCTATGTAGGAAATATGTGTTTTTTAGCCTCATTCAAAAAGCATTACTGAAAATGTTAATAATGAAAATCTTCCAAATAAAGTACAAATGCTAATTAAAAAGTGTAGTATCTTTTTTGTGTTATATTTTACAATTATATATCTTAAATCTTCATTATTTCAACTCTTTAAAAGGCAGATATTCCTTCCATAGAAATAGAAATAACAGAAAACAAGGGTTTGAATCTCCAGTTCTTACAAAAATAATAACATTTATTTTATATACAGTAGCATTTTCAACGTACATCATCTCAAGTCTGAAAAATAAAACAAACAAAAGAGACATTTGCACAAATCAAACAGATAATTAAACAATTCAAAGCTAGACTGTAAAAGTGAGTTTTAAGACAAGAACTGATTGATTTGCGAGATCTGATATGCGATGGGAGATCATTCCACCGCTTGGTTAAACACAACAGAAAGCACGTTATCCCAGGAAGTGTCAGTGCCCAGAGCCTCATTTTGGGGAAAAGAGAAAGACCAGAGTCCAAAAAGCATCAATGGCATATACTGTAGGTGTAGGTAGTTAACAGTTTAATGATGTAGTCAAGAGTCAGATTCTTCAGATTTTTAAAGGTGAGCCCCAGTAGTTTGAATCTTATTCTGAAATCCACACAAAAGCAACAGCAAGCTGGAAAAGTCGAAAGCATGTGTTCGTTTTTCTACATTACTCTGGGAGAGATTCGTAAGACACCTTCAGAACATAGCGAACATGAACTCCAAATGCAAAGCTCTGGCTAAAATTGATCCCAAGATTTCCCAGTCCTTGCAATTCTTGCTTCAAAGCTCCTATTTGTTTTCCCTTAATAGAATTTCAGAATGTTCCATAATGAGACACAATGTCGGAACATTATACTGTATATGCTGGCAGGTAAAAGATAATGGTGTTGAACATTCCCCAGAATATTAGTCCTGAGGCCACCTAATTATTATGGATGCTGTATTATGAGTAAGCTGGCTTCAATGAACCCATGCTTTGTGAATGGCAGGATAGTATTTCCAGACTAACCCCTACAGTTTTATTTGTCAGTTATGAGCGCGGAGTAGTGGTTCAATACAGGGCTGCTGGATTACATGTGACAGGAGGATGGGGGTGGAGGGATTGCACATTCCTTCTCCATGGCATAAGAGGTCCCTCCTGGAGGGTAAAGGGAGCTGGAAAATCATTACACATCTCCCAGCACAGTGTGCATCTGGCTGGCACTCAACAGCAGGTATTGGCAGGCTGTTACTATGCTGGGGTGGGCACTGTTTCCAGTATCAACAGTGCACTGTACAGGAATATTACATTACAGGGCTGTATATTGTATTTTGGCACCACAGGGATGTAGGAGAGAATAACTGTAGAGGAAAACTGAGAATACATTTGGAAAAAATGGCTTAGAGATGTCATAGCAAGAATGATTCCAGCTTTGTCCATCTTTACGGAGTACATCAAATATTTTTTTGATAAGTATTTAAATTGACCTTTTTTCAGTAAAGAAGTCATCGTAGTGTTTGATTAGAGTTAGGATTTTGTCTATCGTCCTTTCTGTAAATCGGGAATTAAAAAAAATTAAACACTTAAATCTGATGTTTTAATTGCTATCGATATAGAAATGGAATATATTCATATTGTAATGACAACAGAGTGCCAACAGCCAGCCTCTGCTGTCGATGAATCGCGTGTTACTAAAATCCTAATCCTGCCCATAGTCTGTTACACTCCCTTTATCCTAACCCTAGGGTTATTTGCATTATACAGAATTTAGCTTGTTTAATTTATAATCCTTTATTATAAAGTATGATCTTTTAATGTGTAAGTCTCTATAGGAGCCAATAACTGCAAACTATATCCTACAAGACTGTTCAAATGGCCTTATGCCATAATCATTTAAATTATGACCTTTGTAATGCAATCACTTACTGTGGTGTTTGGAAGGAACTATACAAGACATTTTTATATGATTATTGCGGGGTTAATACATCACTCCGTGTCAAAAACGGAACTGGTATTGTAAGTGATCACTGCAACCAATCTAAAGAACTGACAAGGACAGTTCTTTCACATCTGAAGGTGAAAAATGACATCTGTGAAATTATGCTCTTAATCCGGTCAGAAGAAACAAAGCAAGGCAAAATAAAAGGCAAAATTACAGTTCTTCATTAAAAGGCAGCCAATGCTGGCTTGTACAGAGGTGTTCAGTCCTAGAACTGGAGGTTTGCTATTGCAACTGGTCTTCATTCCAAATCTGCTTTTAACAAGTTAAACCAGCTGGTGACTGGCTTTTTTATTTATTTATTTTTTAATAGGGCCAAATTAATTGCTTCTCCCAGCTCTTCAGGTGCTGCCCCTTTAAAAAGACATGGAAAACATGCAGATACTGTATATCAGTCCTCCAGCCACAGGACTGGGCCCGAGCACTGCATTGCCTAATGGCGTTAACTGTTTTTCTGTAAAGACTGGGTCAACCTTAGCCCTTTCATTCCGTTTCCTCCAACTAACCCAAATTATAATGTAATGTTCAAATGCATATTCAGCGCCTGGTTAAATTAATTAACAATTAAGGAGCAGTAATTGGTTGTTAGGGTCAAAGTACCGTAGCGGCAAGGAATGGAAGGGACTGTGTTATCCGTGCCGACGAGCTGCTTTAGGAGAAACAGTTCCCGCGGAGATACAGTATATGGTATTTTTCACGACGGTACTCAGGGGAGGAAGCGCTCTGCATAGCTGTTTAATACATAAATATTGTTTCCCGTGTTTTTCTTTAATAGTACAAAAAACTCACTACATTCAAACATTTATTGATGTAAACAAAGGAGAAAATCACTTTTGGTTTAGTACTTTAGATACAAATGTCTTGGCTTTAGTTAATTTCAACTCATGTTTTCCATAAAGTGGATTTTCTTTTTCATTTTACTGGGCGACGTCTACTGAAGGGCTTCTGTCCGTGCAGGATTGTTGGCAACAGCGAGCAGAGCAGAGGTTGGTGCGTTGAACTTCTGAGGGAAGCAGCTGAATCGCACCATTGTTTGCCGAGATACGGCTCGCATTTTGCAAGGGGAACGGGGTGTAAAAAGGCACCTTGTACGAAGCTGCCGGCAGACTTAAATGTTCGGGACGCAACGCAAATCCTGGAAAGAGCCGCTATAGCAAACCCCGGTAGCAGCATTCAGCCGTTTGGCAATTGGGTAGCTCAGACATTCCATTGGTGTGACACAACACACAGCAAACTTCACTTTTTTTTCTGCTTATCTGGGTCCAGCTATTGTGTTGTTCACACATTGCCGTGTCGCCTGGACCTCCCATTTAACTTTGACTCTCATTAGCAACATTGCCGCGGTGGTGGGGAGCTCTGAGCCGACCGCGTCTGAAACGCGCAAATTCCAAATACTGTAACTACAGTTACTGCGGCTGCACATGGGCAGGCGTACTGTGGCTGGTCCGTATCTTCGGTTGTTATTCTACTCACATGGTAAGTTAAATTGAGTTTTAACTGATCCCGAATGCTTTATTCTATAATAGCAGACATCGTATTCCTTTGTTATCGTTCACTGATGTCTAGATTGTCTAGATGTCTGACTGTATAGATTAAAGAGAGTTTTTGTTTTTTATACGTTTTGTAGAGATCTTCACGTTTTTTTACTAGTAAGTTACCGTCAGCGAATTTATAACACGTCCTTGCAATTGTCTTGGGCGTATTTTTTATATTAGTAAAACGCGGCTTTCCAAAACTTAAGTTTAAAGATTACGTCAATAACACATTACCTCAATATTAACTATACAGTAGGTTATTAGTTGGACTTTTTTCTTTTTTTCATAGCAGGTCAGGTGTTGCTGGATTCGCTCATTTGGTGATTGCATGATACTGTAGGTGTTCAGACGCAAGCATTTGACACCTTGATTTTTTTTGTTCCATTGTCATTTCCATTGCATAATTTTCACGGGCAACTGTGATCTTTTTCAGTTTTAACAGAAAACTAAAGTACTGCATGTTAAGACAGTCTTTGCATTACTGGTGAAAAGTCCCCGGTTGAGTAATTAACCTCTGCCCCCCTCTGTAAGTACAGATTTTGTTTTACGGTTAACATGGGAGTACTTTATATTTGAAACCAAACACTGTGTAGCTGCACGTTTAATTGACCGGGATAAACGAGATTTTCTTTTCCTGATGGAAATCATCCAATTTTTAGAGCTTTGGAAGAAGAAATGTCAACACACGAGGCATTCTCTAGAAACACAATAGTGAAGAGATTACGTTTTGTGATGTAATCATAAGATTTGGAAAAAAACACTTGCATTTTAAAGAAAAATAAATAAATCAGAATTTTGACAAAAATCAGCTTTTGTTGACAGTACTACCACCTTGACAGATCTCAGCGTCTCAGCCATGCTGAACCCGGTTAGTTCTAAGTTGGGAGGCCTCCGAGGAAAACCAAGTTCCTGTTCTAAGTGATGTTTGTGGACCAGTAGGTGATGCTCTTTCCCATGTACCCAAATTTGTAAACCCAGTGCCCTAGTATGGTGACTGCGTACACTGTGCTGTACGAGGTGCCATCCTTCAGAAGAGGAGTTAGTCTGAAGCTATGACTACTTTAATCATTCAAGGACCCCTGGTATTGGAAGGTGTAGAGGTGTTTAACCACAACAGTAGAATCACTTTCATTTTGGCTTGCACAGTCTGGCTGTCCTAAAGCTTGTCTTTAATATAGCTAGTGGAGCAATGCTGCACATCCCCACCTGATATGCCGTGTAGTTGCTCTGTTGGCACAGAATGCATGGGACACATCACGCAGGAAGATTCTGCTCTTCGAGATTATCAGCCTAATCGAGATATAACCACAACATCACAGAAGTATCTTCTAACTTACGTCTTCTCAGAAGAACACTGTACAATTATAACTTTTCTGGACATCTTATAGTATGCTTCTAAGCAGGCTGCCACTCTTGCAATTTAATTTGAAAAGACCCAAATTTGTAAGGATTCGTCCGTCATGTAAGGACTTATAGCAAAAAACTAAAATATAGCACTATGAGCAGTGTAAGATGATTTATTTTTCCGTGCTAGCAGTTCGCCTTTCCTTTCCCTTATCTTGATGAGGTCTGTTTTTTTTATTTGGAGGAAATCCGCACTTGGCCTGATATTTTACTTGTGGACAGACTGGCCACTCAAAAAAAGAAAAGAGCATGGAATGGGCAGTGTGTCCAGAGTTGGCCCAGTGGTGAAAATAAGGCTCCTTGTCAGCTATTACATGTGCTAATTGTAAAGCAGCTAACCCACATCATTAGTCCCAGTATTTGAAATGCAAGCTTTTAAAATTTGCACTTGGGACTGGCAATTGGAAAGTGTGTTACCACATTCAATATAATTAGATTATTTCTGTTTCAAACAGTTAAAACAGTGATTTAATCAAATGCGTGTTGCATCAGAGTTTGCTATTGACGTTTTTTAGGTTTCTGCAGCCACGTTTGCATTAATTGGTGCACAGGGTGACTATGGGGCTGTAGTGGAAATCGCATTTCTGACCCTTTGTTTCCACACTGGTCATTCAGTAGCTCTGACAGCTGGCATGCAGTACTAGACTATGAATCACTGCAAGTTCAGTAGGTAGAGGGGATAGCTCTCTGTTTATCATTATGTCTAGCCAATTGTTGTGGGCAGCAGACTTATGAGTTATATTGTCATACTTTTTAATTTTTCGTATGCCAATAATTCACAAATGTAGTAGTTTATAAAACTAACACGTGGACAGAGAACCAGTTAGTAGCTTTTCCCTTTGAAGGTGACCAGAAACTGAAACAAACTAGAGAATTTTAAACCCCACAGATCTAGAGATGTTTTGTATGATATTTACAAGGGATGTGGAACAGGATGTCAGTTTAAGATAACAAAATTTGGATAGCTCAATTATGTAATCTACTAAAATCCAGACAAATGAGTAAATTTATAGGTTTCCTATATGTGTGCCACTCAAGAAAATCAGTTTCCATTCCCCATGGAAGAGAATTAAACTGTTTGTCACATTTAGTTTAGCAAATCTAAAAACAGTCTCTAGTTTTGGGAGCTGTGGCAAAGTAGCTCCCAAAACTAAATTCTCCTTGCAATATTTTGCCTAGCATTGAAGTGCTGATAAGCTGCTGTATGTATCTTGGAAGGTGGTCAGTTACAGGCTTTGAAGACCAGCAGTGGTTTCCTTGTGTCTGTATGCAGTAGAAAATGATACCCAGCTCTTGAAACCTTATGGATGAGCTTTAATTTCTTTCATCTGTTTACAGTATGTGCAAGATGTATAATTATATTACAGTGCAGGTGCCACACATTTTTATGCAGTAACAGCTGAATTTTGTATGGAGGGTTAAGGTTCTTCACAAAAACTCAGACATGGAAGAAATAATAAGAATCAGAAGTACTGTATCTGTTCATATCAAATGGGCTCTTCTTAGCATTTTGTTGTGCTCCAATATTACATTTGTTAGCAAGTGTGAATATCAGATCATACACCCAGGCAAAAGTCATCTGAAATATTGATATCTCTTGGGCACTTAGCTTTGTTAATAATACAGTACATCTCATTCTTTACTCTAGCAGCTGCTTTTTGTGTCTTCCTATTTTAAAATTCAGATGTTTTTTCCCCTCAACTGTGTGGTACCTTAAGGGACAAGTGATGATCTGTACCTCTTCAGATATGAAGCCGTCTCTCAAAGGGATTTATTGTGACATGCGTTCACTGCAGTCTGCGTACCATATTAGCTCTGAGCTGCTGTCCTGCTTTCTGTGATGATAAAAGAGGGATGGACTTTTTTTTTTTTTAAAACAACAAAGGTGTGGATCATTTTCTGGGCAGTATCAGCAGCTCATTGATGACATGTTTCCAACAATGTGAAATGTTTACTGCCTTTACTAATGCTTTACTGGAGTGGGCAACAGGGTTTCGTGCTGCAAAGTTTACAGCACTACATGTGAAAAGCAGTTTATGATTGCTTTTCTCCAAATATTTCATTTTATTATCTGAGGCAAAGTGGAAAGTCACTTTCTTCACTGGCATTGATAGAGAACAGAACTACATGATCGTGAGAAGGATGAAGTGAATAGCCTTCTCTATCACATAGGAAATTCCCCTAAAAAATACTGAATGAAGTGCTTTATTTCATCATCTTTTTGTACTTAGCAATCCTACTCATGTTTAATGAGCAATTATTAGATATTGGCAATTACTTCAAAAGATAAAAACTGAAAATAAGCACTTAAATTATTTAAGAATGCATATCAAGAAAAAACAAGACTTAAAGACTTCTCATGACATAATAAGAAACTTTGTGCATTGAGCATTGCAAATAATTTAAATTTCCTCGTCACATTGTTTTATAAGGCAAGTTGTAAAGGATGGCCTATATCAGTTTATGCATTAAGACTACATTTAGGGATGCTAGTCAGGGAGTTTTATATTGAAGTATGTTGAATCAAGAACACTATTTTGATTGAGCATTGCTGTGAGATGTGAACAATAGTAACACTAAAGGTAGGCCTGTGCATTTGGATTTTCACTCATCTCTGTGTTAGATCCAATGTAACTGGAGTGCTGCTTTCTGCAAACATGTCAGTCTTGAATATAACCTGGAGTCTGTGTTGATGGGCTCACTGTGCTGGGAAATGAACATAGTGTTTTGTTATTGTGGGTTATTTGCATATTATGGTTAAGTACTGTTTACTAGTGAATTTTTTGTTCTTCACAGGTGCAGGCCTAAATATTTTAATGCTATACAATATGTATACCTTATTAAGTAAAATACGCCCTGCAGAAAGTGGCTTTTGCAAAAGAAAAACTATTCCCTTATCTTAAAATATGATCCTTTGAAGGGTAGGAGTCAGATATTAGAAAATGAAAACAAAAATCATAGTGGCCTAAGTAAATACCCCACTCAAGTTTTCCCCCCAAAAAAACAAATCCAAATATCAGCTTTTCTGTATACATGCTTTCCAACCCAAGTGTAAGGTAAGGCTTTTGTGAAGAGAATTTATGGATTCTTCCATTTTTTATTGGTAATGCAATTTTTAAGGTTTCCTGTATATCTCTTAAGGAAATTACCCCATTTTGAAAATAATGGTACAGAAACAGTCTCCCATGTAGAAGATTTTAACAGCTTTGGTCCTTAATGGCTTTGCATCTTTAAGGAGAAACTAGAATTTTGGGCATTTTTGTGAGGTGAGATGACAAAAATCAAAGCATGACTATTTTTGCCAGTTGGAGTGTACAAATCCTTCCTGTTTCAGTAAGACAATGCCATGCAGAGTTCTCTGTTAATCCATTCTTTGGAGATGTCAGTCATTCCAAATTGATGTAAGGTTTCTCCTTAGCCTTTTACTGGCTGATTAGTATAGATCAGCACCCCTTCTTTTTTTATAAATCATTTTTAGCATTGGCCTTTGTTGTTAAGTGAAGTCTCCCGGGTAACTGGAGTTTTCTGGTGAATTCCGTGGGTGCTGCTTAAGAAGAGAGTCTTAGATGTCGGAAGCGCTAGTCCTTTGAAACCTGTCTGTGAATTCCCCCTGATCCTCTCTGTTGCCAAGCGCCAGAGTAATTGCCTGGTGACTCATGGTCAGGATAAGTACATGGGCTAGTGAGTTTCACTCAGATGTTCTTCGAACTAGCCGCTGACCCTTCTAATCTTTTTCCCTTGTTGTGTAGCAACAAGATAGTCTGCTGGGCTGTTTTTCAGGACAGTTGTCGGAGTAGAAGGAAAAAGTGTATTTTTAAAATAGAGATTCATTATTATTAATGATAATAATGATGATGATGATGAGGATGATAATAATAATTAAAAAAAACAAGTGTCCACATTGCTAAAGAAGGAAAAAAAAACAAAAGTAAAAAAAAAATACAGGATAAACTGTAAAACAATCAGGCAGGCGCCCTAGTAAAAAGATCAATTATTTGAAAAGCATTCAAAATCTCTCAAAGAGTTGGAGGAAAGACATTTCATAACAAATGAGCTGTGACAGAAAAGGCATGGTCACAAAAAGTATGAGATTTCGCCGTGTGGACAGTGGGTAGAGGACCAGTCAACTGAACAGAGCCTACAGAGGGAGTGCAAACATGTGGGACGTTATAGATGAGTGATGGAGCCAGATTATCAGAGCCTTACTTGGAACCTTAAAAGTCAGTAACAAGATCTTATATTGAATATGTAACTTTATAGGCAACCAATGTAGATATTTAACTGTAGGAGTGATATGCTGCCAGGGTCTGGTGTGAGTTAGTAGTCTAGCTGCAGAATTTTGGTCATATTGCAGCTTACTGAGAATAGTGTAAGGGAGCCCATAGATTGAAGAATTGCAGGATTCAAGCCTTGATGTCGAAAATGCATGAATCAAGCACTCAGCATTGGACATTAATAGAAATTGACTAATGCGGGCAATATTTCTAATGTGAAAAAAAATTATCAAAGATTTTTTTAACAAACTGCCTTGATATGCCTTGAGAGTTTTCCTGTGGGGCGGATCAAGTGTGACTCCCAGCTTCCTGACTATGTCTGATGCCTGAATAAGATAAGATCACTTTATTGGCCATATACAATTTCTTGCATTAGGAATTTGTCTTTTCATGTACCCCGGCTTGCTCTCCATGAGACACACAGACAGGGAGAGAAGCTTGGGGACAGAGCACAAGGTCAGTTATTTACAGTATACAGTGTCCCTGGAGCAGCTGGGGTTAAGGGCCTTGCTCATGGTCCCAACGGAGTAGGATTCCTCTGCCGGCCGCGGGATTTGAACCGGCAGCCTTCCAGCCACAGGCGCAGATCCTCAGCCACATGGGAAGCCATCCACCACTACTGTGCAGCTCTCCAGATTTTCCAGCTGACATTTGATACCCACTAGTGAAATTTCTGTTTTGTAGTCTGGGCTCTTTAACCGTTTTAAAAATTCTCTTTAAGTCATTGTCTGTTCCAGTTGTCTGTCTGCTGTTGTGGTTTAAAGACAATTGTGTTGTGATAATGTGTGTGAATTAATGTGCTGGTGGAAAAGAAGAAAGGGGTTAAAAATAAATGCTTGCATTAGAGCTCCAATAATAAAATTGGCAAATGTTTCACAGGTGATTATATTGTTTTGTGATGTAGGCGAGTTGATTCTAATTTTTTAAGTTGGAGCTAATGAAAAGTCTGTAAGATCATACTCCATACTGTACATGGTGAAAGTACCTTGCTTTAGTTTAATACATAAGTGTGCACCATATGTGTGGATGTAGAGCAACAGCGATTTCAGAGACTAGGCCCCATAAATAATAAAAATATAAATTATAAAGGGCAAATATTGATATAGAAGTAATTATATTGTCTGTATTATATGCAGTATCAGGAATACGGTACTGAATTTTGTAAATTACAATAAATCATATCATCCTTTGATATCCAGTTTCACTTTTATTGTTAAGAAAGTTTCAGACTATGATCTGACTAAATAATCCTCTGAAGTCCCAAGGGCTTTCACAGTGCTCATTGCAGAGGTGTCTTCTCACAGAGACCAGAAGGCAGGTGTTTGGTGTTCATGTCATTCCTTGCAAAGCTTGGTACTCTACAAAAGAAGGAGGCAGAAACTGGGAAAACCAAGATTAAGAGAATAATTCTCAACACGGACAGGATATATACAGTAGATTCATTTGCACTGTCTTTGCTTTTTGTCTATGTATTCTCCTGTCTCCGTTTCTGTCCTCTCCCTCCCACTGACCCAAAACCACTTCTGTTAATTCATGAACCCATTTGTACAATTCCAAAGGCGTCTGTGGCTGTGCTTGGTAATCGGTTCCATATGTTTATTACCCTCTATTTGAAACGGACTCCTCATGACTATTTCACTTTTCAATTTCATGATTTTCTCAATATCCAGCTTTTATAGTCCTTTTTTAAATTACATAGTGTGCAAAAAATATCTTTTTTTTGCAGTATTTTATCAAATTCTAAATAATAGATTGCCGTTTCCCTTTCCCCTGGCAGCCAGTTTTATGTGAGGAGGCTTGATTAGCAGTGATTTCTAGTCTTTTTAATTAACCCTTTGCTGCACATTGCTTCTGTTTTTGTCGGGATAATTATTCAATATTGCGGTTATTTCACATGTTATTAGCTGTTCCAGTGTTGCAAACAAATGCTATATGATGAATCTGCAGGCAGTTCTAAATAACCTTGCATTTTTTTTCTGAACATTGAAGAAATTAAATTAATTTCTTTATTTCTTAGCTCTGTATCAGCCACACTCTTCATAAAGTAAGTCAGGTTAAGCAATGTATTTCTAGCATAATTTCAAATTCTAATTTGAAAAAAAATCATAGTTAAGCAGTGTGTTTCTTCTGGGCTTCAGAATTCAGCCTTCTTTCCAGGTGGCCAGAGCATTCAATGTGCTGTTTTTCCATAAACCTAAAACCTTTTATTCGCAGAATATCTCTATGAGTCATTGTAATTTAGAGTTAATTTGAAAAGTCTTTATGTAGCCCCACCTAACACCATATTGTGGAAATATTATTTTGCATTAAGTTTCACTTGCTATTGTACAGTATGTTGTAAAAATACAATTACTGAGTGCTGCAAATATATTTTGAACTGGCAAAATTGGAGACTTTTATGTGCGTTCTGGAAAATATTTGCTAGGTGTCTACATAAAAGCAGAGCAGCACAGAAGGCATGGTAATTTCTTCTCCATTTTAATTAAAGAAACTGCTGATACTGATGACATACTCCTGAATTATGGACAGATTTAAAGTATTCAAAATGTGTCGGAGAAATGCAGTGACAGTAAATGGAGAGAAAGACAGCCCCCTCTGGTAAAATCTACGTCAGGATAATAAGAACCTTGGAGATCGAAAGCAATTCTTCACAATAAAAACAGCATCCCGGCGCTTTTTCTCATAATACATATCTGCCTTTGTGTCTCACAACCTTTTGCAAATGCAGTAAAGCTTTTACTCTTGAAAAACTGAGCTCAACCTAGAAGAGAAGTAAGATTAAAGCACAGTGTGTATTGATCTCCATCTCCAGCCTCTGGAGATCCCCAGCCCCCCAGCCTCTGTGTGCTTTGCAATTTAGGTGAAACAGCGTAGTTTTTGCCAGCTGTAGACGCAGGGTTCTTTAGCACTCTGTTGAAGGTGCAAGCTCTACAAGCTAGCTTTCAGTACAATGCAAACTGCCTACAAGTCCCAAATGAGCAATGTGTGTTATTTAGTGTTAAAGGCCAAGGTTGGTTTAATTCATTTCAGTCTCTTTTATTTTACCTCTTAAGTAATTAATACGGGTGTAGTGTTCTGAATAACACTTGTATTTATAAGTATGTACATTTTGCTGTTTTGACCATAATAGTCATCATCAAGTTCAACTTTACACTATACTTCTGAATCAAACAGTATGCTTTTACAGTTATGAAGTCTCTAATAATGTATTGAAAAAGTTACCTCTGTTTCAGTTTCTGTCCATTGCATTTTTTGTTTTGACCTACAGTAAATTCTCTTTTCATTAAAACCACAATTCAAAACCGCAGGTACCTTCAAAACGTTGCAGTGGGGTCATTTCTCTGCCTAATTGTCTTAGAGTTATGTGTTCCAGTATTAATTGTTAGGGTTTGTCTACACCAGGGGTGTCCAGTCCTGTTCCTGGAGGACTGGTATGTCTGCAGATTTTCATTCCAAATCAGCTCATTATAAATTGGACTAATTTAACAACTTCTCTCAGCTCTGCAAGTGCTGGTGGGTAGGTGCACCAGAGTAGATTCTAGCAATGTGATACATGGCAGTTGGGTAGATAAGGAAAGATGTTAAACAAAAGATACCTTGCATCATAGTGGCTGAATTGAAGAATGTTTCCAAATATTGACCACGCCTTTGCATAAGTACTTGTAGAAAAAGAACAAAAGTCCAAAGATCACAGCATTGGCTATGCATTATAATCAGTAAGTTGTTCCGTGTGTGCTTGTGGCAATGTTGAGCTTTTATATAAAAACATTCTTCACAGTCATTTTCAGCTGCAGAAAAGAGTTGGATATCTCGTACATTATACAATATATATAAAATAAAAGGGATCATTTGCATACTGTAGAAAAGATAGCAGATTCTAAATTCAGGTTATTTTTAAATATTCCTTCCTGGGGAAAAAGCCCAAAGTGAAAAACAGCACCTTGTCTCTGCAGTATCTGCTGTATTAGTTGTGTGCTGGTGATGTACTAAAGTAGTGATGTACAAAAAAAGCTACATTTCTTGTTGGTCTGTTTGGGCTCAATAAAAATGAATGTGACACTTGCTTTAAGAAGGCCTGAGTCAAGCCCTTTAATAGTCTTCTTTTCTTCTCTCCACCTTGGTCTAAAGGTAGTAAATGTTAACTTTTTTTACAGTACTTGGCTCTAACATGTTTTGTTGCACTTAGCTTTTTAGTTTTAGTAGAGACTTAGAATGAATTGACTCTAAGAGATGGCTGGCATCCAGGTAAATCCTGTAGGAAACTCCTTAATAACGGTATTACAGTATTATAGCATTCACAGCTAGGACTTTATTATTTAATTTGCCTAGTTGACTGTACATTCTGCTTGTATCTTTTCTCTAAATTGAGGGGCAATAAAAATTGCTCCTATTTATTTGTGTGTATCTGGATCATTGTTGCCTAAGAAAAAAAACAAGAACTTTGATCTGTAAATCATTAAACCAGATCCCTTGATCTTATGCAAAAAAGAAAAGAATCGTTTTTGCTTTCACAGCAGTGCTGGACAGTGTAGTGAGACTGCGTGTGTGGGGATTGTGTCCCCATGCTTAAAAAACGCGAGCAGGTCTGGTCTGTTGATATTGGCAGAGCCAGAAAGATTTATTTTGCTGTGAAGTCTGTTCATTCACTAAGCGAAAAACAGTCATGAGAAAAGAAGAAACAGACAGTAAGTATAAATCATTGTAATCACTTTCCCAGCAGTTCAGGTGAATCACGTTGTTGCATCATGTCTAAATACTGTCAATGTTAACCCTTACAGTCCTTAATTGTGGCATAGAAAATAAATTATATACCTGGTTTTGGATTTTTCTGGATCCAGAATTTCCTGTCATCCTGTACTGTACAGTTCTGTTTTCATATAATTTTGTTGGACGGGTATGGTGTGTATCAGGTTTAATTTATGGTTGTGGCTTTTGTGGGAAACAAAATGAGAAACATTTACTTAGAATTTAGTGGTCTCACCAGATAATGTGATATATTTTAACATTTAATCTTGAGCCTACTCTCTTTTTAAGGGTGCATTATCCTTGAGTTTTTTTTGCTTGAAAAATATGGTGTTTTATTTTTGCTGGCTGGCAAAACATTTTCAAAGTTCTGAAGTAAAAACTAAATTTAAAGTTCTACAATGTCTGGAATATTATTGAAATTATTAGGGTACTGCTGCTGCTATTACATTATGTTACAGATAATTCCAGAAAGACCCTGATGCCAAGTTTTCACTTAATTCGGACACATATGGTGGTCATTTGTCATGCTGGAAGTACAGTAATATTTTGAATTTGTTGTGTTTCATTGCTTCCAACTGTTCTCAATATGTTCTAGGAACCTGTATACTGTAGGTCTGTTTTAATTGCTATTTATTTTGAATTGATATTCTTTCTGTAATTTTGGTAAACTTTTCTTACATTTTCTCTTGCAGATGTGACATGACGTTTGTTTTTCTCCTGGGGATCACTGAGTTATAATGTTTTCTAAACATTGTTTAAAAACCTCAGGGAGCTGTTAACAACACAGAAGTAAAATGAAAGAGAAACAAAGAGCTCATTCAACTGGCCCAATAAAAATAAGGGCAAAACTAGATTACATATTAAAATTTATGTTGTAAAGATAAGAGTCTTTAAGAGTTTTAGAATTTTTGACAGTCACCTCTTGGTAGATACTATAGCTAATATTCTGTGTGCATATGTGCATATAAGAGTTTGATGCACGAAAATGAAATGGGGCGGATTTTTGAAAATTGGTTTGACCCAATTAAAATTACAATGTTTAAGATAAACAAAGAGTCTCATATTTAGTAGTATTTTTAATCACAGACATTTTCTTCCTCTCTGCTGTGATGTTCCTGTAAGGCCTTCCCCTGCAGAGGCCTAACATTCTTGTTCCCTCATGCATTTAAAAAAAATCTTTTTCTGGTCCTGTCTGACGTGTGATTGCTGGGACAGCTGTAGGGTTTCTTGGGAAGCGATTGTGTTGGAATATTCATAGCCACAACGAGACATGGTTGTCATCCTGCAGTAGGTTCCCAATTTCAAATGAGAACAAGACACTTTAAAATCGGATTCAATTAAAACCCCCTGGCTGCCTTTCAGTTAGAAACCCCAAATAAGAGAACCAAGTGAGATAATCCAGTCCACCCGGTTTTGTTTATTTCTATGTCACATTTGAACACTTTAAAGCCCATTTTGGAATGAGTGACAGAACCTTTGGGTTCAGTCATGTTTGACGGTCATTAAGAAAATCCTCAGGATTTGCTGAGATACTGATGCAAACTACCAATATTTCTTTTTTTGCGGACATAAATTGATTTAAAAGCACTTATTTTATTTATACAACTGTAAAAGATTTAGAAGTTTTCAATTGTGCTTTACGGACACGCACAGTATTCCATGAAACAAGAAAAGAAATTATGCTGAACTCTCTAGATGGCCAGTTCACCTTTATGACATGACAGGTTAATGTTTAGTAGTTAGCCAAACAAAGGTGGGCCACAGAGTGGAAGACCTCGCCTCCCTTGATGGCCATAGTCTGCAGAGCCCTGTGAAAAGCAAAGAGAAGCCCCACTCCTGGGACACCGTAATGCCAGTTTTGGTGAGGTCTGACATGAACAACACTCGCTTCTTTGATAAACTCGTTCAGAAGGTGTGTGACTCTTAATCAGTGATGTGGGTCGTAGTTTTCGTTTTGTGGAGCTTCTTTTCTCTTCATTCTTTTGTATTTTGTCTATGTGAGGAGCAGTATTTTGCTTTATTTGAAAAGACAGTAATGTTAACAGGAATGGTACAGTTAAAACCTGCTAAAGCATCAGTTGGTTAAGTAATGTTATTTGATAGCATTACAATGGAGATTTATTTTCTTCTAGTAAAAAATATAATTTTGTGTAGTGAGGGTATGAAATGGATTGCTTGTGCAATTTAAGATGGAAGCATGTACCTTATAGCCTTGATAGAATTGAATTGCTGGAGGAAATAGTATTTATTAAAACAGGACACAGAGTCATGTATAGAGAGTTTTTTTTTGTCAATATACCGCAGGAAAGCTGGCTAAACCAGTTTGGTCCAGTTACAGCCGTAAACATGTTTCTTCAGTTGTTCTGAAGTCCCACAGAACGTGCAGTTCAGAACTGGAACACAGGGCTGAGCATGTGGGAAGCCTGCACATAACTCATCCCTTGTCAAGGCTGTCTGTCGGAGCAACGCAGCTTAAGTGATCGGAATAATTTGTTCTCCACTAGTATTATTATTGCTTGTATCATAATAATGTTGTTTTTTATAGGTTTAGGAATACCTAAATATTTGCATAATATTAAGCCAAAGGGATGTTTGATTTGCCAGATGCTGTAAATAGTACTTGTTGAAACAGGCTTTTTTGCATATTTTATAGTGGTAATTGAGCTAAAAGGAGGATAATACAGTAGGTGCATTGGCAGTGCAGGACATGAACATAAATTAGGAATAGTGATAAAAGTCAAGAAGGTGGTTTGTTAGTTAGTTTGGAAGTAGCTATAAGAATTCACCTCAATATTAGCGGCCTTTAGAATGTTAGAATTTTGTGTGCATTTTGTCGTACTCCCCTTGAGAGCAGATACTTCTAAGCACTAAAACTGTCATTGATATTAGTTGCTCACTGTGAGACGGAAGTATACATTGCAAGATTTTTGTGCTTCACATGCAAGAAATAGCAGCACGTTATTTAGAACTGATCATGCTTTACAATGATGTTATGAATTTTGACTGCGTAACCTAACTAATTGTGTGCAAGTCTAGACTCTGTTTTTGAACAGCTGTTTCACATATTTGTATTAACCTTAAGATCTGCAATACCTTACTCTTACTAGTCACTCTGATGGAAAAAAGTTGCTCACATAATCAAATAAGGGTTTGTTGCTGAACTAACTTGGTGTTTCATTTTGTTCAGCGAGCGGCTCCCTTGTGCCAGAGGGCTCCCAGAGGAAGGCGCTGCAGAAGGAGTGAAGTGGGCTGAGCTGGGCCTGCGGTGACGCTGTGTTCCTCTGTGCGCGAGAGGAACAATTTGCCTGTCATATCAGAAAACATAACATTGATATGCAAACTCTACACTCAGCAGCCGTTTACTCAGGAAATTCTTCCGTCTCAGAAGATAGGTTTTCCTTGCCTGGGTTTCACAGCTGGAACAGTTTTATTGCTTGTTAGCAGCACATGTGCTGCAAGCATGCAGGGTCTGCAGGCTGTTTAAAGTCGCTGCTTGCTCTGAAAGGTGATTTCCAACAAGGCAGTCTTTCCCTAGATGGTCTGTGACATGAAGGTGAGTGAGGAGACCCAGAGGACTATATCTGCCCTGCATGTCGCCATGACCTCTGAAGACGCTGGTGTCTCTGTGCTCGGTGCCTTGGGTCAAGTGAGAATGGCATCTGCTTTGTCAGCTGGGACCACAAATAACTTGAGCACGGCAGACAGGAGTTTCTTTCAGAACCACGCAGGCGACCTGGCTGGAGGTCTCCCTTACTGCAGCTCGGCAGTGGCCGGCGCCCCCTCCCTGTGCCCTGAGCCCATGGCCACTGTTCCGCCACACACTGCCAGGGCAGAGGCAGCCCGCGACTGCAGCGCACGCAAGTTTTTGGACACAGAATCTGTGGCGGCGGATTCCGCTGGACACGTTGACAGGCTGGACCACTGCAGCTGCACGCAGAGGGATAGCACAAGCAGATTCGATTGCAACCAGCTGTGTCAGACATGTGATCCCGAGGAAGCTCGCAGAGCTTGCCAGGAGCTGGCCTCTCCTAGCGACGAGTCCAGCGGCTTGCCTCAGCAAAACGAGCTGCAGTTGGAAGTGAAAGGGTTCTCTTTTGATGCTTCTTTGTTCGCGGGGGGTTTCCCAGAGGTGAGCTGCTTAGTAGGAAACACTTGCCACCTGGATTCAGGTGTCAGGCATGAAGTTGTATCCTGTCAGTTCGGGACAAGAGGAACCAGCCCACCGCGGTTCTCGGACTGGGCTCCGGGCATGAGGAGCGCCTGTGGAGGTAGCCCACCATGGGTGGTGAAGCCCTGCCTGAACGTGACGTGTGACCTCTGGGTTGAGGATAGGCACTCTAGCTTGGAAAGGCGCCACAGGAAGAACAAACCCAAGTGCCCCGCTGACGGCCCCTGTGGCAGCCCACCTCCGGCGGGAACGGGCCTGAAGCAGACCGGCAGCCCCCAGAGCAATGGGCACGATGGCGCAGCAGAGTGGCCAGCGGGCGAGTTCGTCCGCAACAAGAAGGAACGCTCCACTCTTCTAGTCAGGAGGTATTACAAAAACAACAAGGAGGTGAAGAAATCAGTGTATACTGGCACGAGAGCCATCGTCAGGACTTTGCCCTCAGGACACATAGGAGAAAAAGTATGGGCGGCGGTTTCCAGAAAGAGGTATCATGTATGTAAAACACTGAGCAGGTCTTGGACTGAACGCACCGCTGAGCTGGAGGTGGTCAATTCTCGGCCTCACAGGATCCTCTACTGCCTGCTTCGGGCCAACAGCAGTGAGGTAAGATCATTTATTTTTCACACAACAAGCCAATAAAGGTTTATGTATTACTGTATGTGATACAGGAGCGGTAATGTCTGTTATAGGCAGCCTAATTATTAAAAAGGGTTAATCCTGTAAAGATGTGCTTTTCAGCTAAATGAGATAAATCTATCTCCGACCTGTACTGTTGTACTACAGGTACACTGTGTTAACCATTCAGCATACAGTTGTATTGGAACATATTATTTTCTAACTGCTCCTTGAATGTGATTTTAGTGAAAAATGTTCTAGGCTGAGAAGCACATAGAGGATGAGAAAGGAAGTAGTTATTCAAGTTTCTGATCTCTCTCACACACACAAACTTTGCCCTAGTTTATTATTTAGAGTATCCGCTTGCAGTATGGCTTCTTTCACACACATCTCTGAGCTTCTGTTTGGAGTAATCAGGAAAAACTTTAAAAAAATGTCTCAAGCCTTCTATCCTGTGTTACAGGATGCTAAGTTGACTTGCTTTATTTTCTGTTACTAGCACCATAATACATACACGTGTAAGCCCATGCCCCTTTTACTGAATGGTTGTTATATTGGATGTTTTATTCATACTGCAGGTCAGATTTTCAGAAAGAATTGTTTGTTTTTGTTTTGTCATGCTAGAGAGCACCAAGTCCAGTTTCACGTGTAATACCTCAACAGTGTACTACTACAGAGGAGATATGATTAAGAAATGCAAAAGGAGAAGATTATCAGCAGGAGTTGAAAACCTCAGTACGGAATGTGTACAACTTTAAAACTATGCTTTTCTTTCGCTGGCTGTGTTCTCGTGTGGGGAAAGATGTGGCTAATCCACTTGGTTCTGTTCCATTGATAACTGTATGTGCAATTTAGAAAATGGGCATTAAAACTATCAAATGAGGATAGATTCCACTGGAAAACATCTTGTAACCATTTGCAAATGACATGAGTAATAGACTAGTTTCATCCTACGTAGTGTAGCCATATATCTGGAAAAAAGGTTACTTATTCTGACATAACCAAGCCTGCAATTAATCATTTCAAGGATTTCCAGTTTTCATTTTAACACTGAGATTTTTGTTCTCCCAAACCCTTCATATTACAAGTCTACTCAAGTTGAGCTTAAAACACCACGTGAAGTGAGGTGTCATAAAGAAATATTTGCCATTTCACTGTGTAAACAAAAAAGGGACAGGACAGTTCAGTCTGAACTGTTCTTTAATTACAATAATAAAAATATAAATGAAATCTGGAATGCAAACTGGATTGATTGAATGCAAACTTGATCAATCAATCTGGGTTGAGAACCTGCTTTTTTAAGGTTTTCAAAAATACACAATTTAAAGTGCCACACTTGTTCCCAGGTGTTGCAAAATCAGGTTATTAAATAACGGATCCAAGTGGAGTGATTTTTTCATCTTGGACACTTTATGCATCACTGACCTGTGTGTTTTCTTCATTCCTTCAATGCAAGACAGAATGAAAAGAGAATGTACTTCGTAGGTTGATCACCACTAAATGGCTCACTGCAATGTGTAACTCTACAATACCCCAGATGATTTGACAGTGTCAAATGATTAGTATTGCCTGATAAACAAAGAGACAAACAGTGTAATGCTAGAGTTTCTGTTGAAAGACAGTAGATGTCCAAATTATAACCAAATCTGATTAAATGCCGCTTTTGACATTCTCGGGGGGGATGGGGTTAAGCTTTGAGAGGGTTACAGAATTAAAAGCTTATTTAGGATATCAGATGCCAAAATGCTGCCTAAGCTAGTACTGTATTTTGGGATAACAAACTTGCCATGTAGAAAGTTTAATACATCTTTGAAACATTGTTGTTTTGTCTCATTTTAAACAGTAGCTTTGGAGCCGAACAGATCTCATATGACAGTGGCAGTGCTGAGTCTATTTGCCAGTCTGTTAGAATAAGGTAATTGGGCACAACTAGAGGCATTGAATGCCTTGTTGTTCTATATTGTGTGAATTGGAAGGAATTTCTGTAACTAATAGTAAGGTAGTCAGATACTTGAAAGTGAACATCTGGTTTTGTGCTACAGGAGGACACATTATTGTAGAATTTTGGAGTGTAAGGGGTATAATTGAAAGGGTATGTCATGCATTCAGTGTGGGGGTTCGGACTGCATGCTTTATATATGGTCTCACACAGAAAACTCCTTATAGTCACTGGAGAGAGAACGCTCTTATGTAATCTTAAATTTATCCAGCTCAGTTTCCTTTTGAAAACACACAGTATTAAGATGAGCTATTTCTGCATGTCCACGAAGGACAAGGCTGTTCCAAGGGCAGATCGTGTGGGAGTACCTTTCCATGCTATTGTTGTGTCTTTCTCCAGGTTTTATACCTGCATCAGGAATCATTTTCACAATAAGTTTGAATGTACTTCAGGCTGCAAGATGGGGCCTCTCTGAATTGACAAGATCTGGGTTATGGGATATGTTGCTAAAACCTTTATGCAGTGTTAAGTGTGCCTCCCCTTGTTAGAAACTGGAAAAAGCAAACTGCACATTCCAAAATCAAAATGAAAGACTAACATGTAGCCATTAAATTAATGTTTTATGAATAGCATTTAGCCATTAGCATTTAGTTTGAATTAGCATTTTTATTAATTATTATATGTGTAATTTTTTTGTGTTCTTTCAGTGGAGCAGTAGAAATGTTATGATTATTCCCCTAGAAATAATGGAGTAGCTGGAAAAGATTTATACTTCACGTGGGTATAAAGCTGAGGCAGCAGATTCTGCAGATTATGGATTAATTTGTAGGGCACAAGAATGGATGTCTATTCAGAAATCCTCAGAGGCATTGACAAAGTCAACCCAGAGCAACCAATGTAATGTGAACCAGAGCATGCAAGAAACTACTGGGAAGTGTGTTTAGCCCTAAGATCAGGAGGCATATTTGTATGCAAAGGAACTGTAGGACAAACTACTCAGCCATGTTGTAGAAGCTCACACTTCAGGCTTCTTTGAAGAAGTGGATGAGATCCTTGCATCAATTAGCTACTAGGGATAAAAAAGAGGCACAAACATGTCCTCATCTTATTTGTGACCTTTCTGATATTATTATGTTCAAAATGCAAGTTGGGATATTCACTTTCTATTGTTCTGAAATTGTATAAGCATTGACACTGCAGGAATGGGTTTTCAACTAATAAACAGAATGTATTAAAAGTATTATTACCTCTTGCTAGTTATAGTACATGTGTGGCTTCCCAGAAAAGATTATGACTTAAAAGTTGTGAAGTGTCTTTAATGTCAGATGAAGATATGATGCTGGATAGAATGCAGTCTGAAAGGATGTTATTATAAAGTGAACGTGTAAAATGGTTCTAGAATCAATTATTCCAGACTGACAGTTCTCAATTGCAATACCTGTAGCAGCACTGAGACAGTAATCTGTAGACAGCACTGAGATTTGTGGTGTGAAATGCTTAGGAACATAATGAATTTGTGCCTATAAGAAAGGAGTTATTCATTGCTTGATGGGCACCTTAGGAGGAGTATCAAGGTTTCTGTTCAGACAAATCATAGCTTGCTGCTGTAGATGAATTATGGGTGAGAAACTTGAGGAATTGTTTAGGTGACCTCCAGAAAACCCTGCTCTGAAATATAATTAACCAAAGCAGACAGCACACACTGCTTGCCAGGACTTTTTGACAGAATAAACCTCTGTTACTAGCTAGTCATATCGCTTGGTGCAATTGCAACAAATGCTGTTTTTTTTGCTCTTGTGGTATAGAAATGTGGCCTGTATCAACTTTAAGCTCATTTCTTGAGCAATAATAAGACCATTGAAAAGATTAATAATCAGAACTCCTGTCAGAATAAAATCTTAAGTGTTCCTGTTCTGTTACCACAGAAACCAAACACATGCTATAGAAGGGTACTGTAAGTCTTTTGTGTGTTTTTTTAATAGGATGTGTTTTTTTGCTAAACTGTAGTCATTAAAGGTGATTTTTTATCCATGCTGTTCATCTTGATTTTCTAATAGGAATTCCAAAGTCTCCAATGTATAGTTTTTATTTCCTCGGCTAGAGTGTTGTGCCAAAACAAACACTGCTCTGCACTGGGAGAGCAAGGGAATAAACCACCATCGCAGAACAGGTCTTAGCAGTAAAACTCTGTATTAACTTCTATCACTCTTGCTGCAGTAGGAAACTCCAGTTTACATTTCACTGGGGGTACTTTTGACTTGCTTATCAACAAGCGTGTTAACATTAATGAGTGCAGGATGAATGGAGGTTGGTTCTATAGAACTAATTTTGTGAGTCTGATCTGGGTGTGTAGCATGAAGGGTGGAAACACGGTGATTCCTTTGAGCCTGAAAAAATCAGAATTAAACAAGCTGCCAAATCCTGTTGGGATTTGAGACTGGTTCTGATCAGTACTGGCACAGGGGACCTCTTAAGGAAAACCAGGTTGCTGCTGTAAGTGGTGGATCAGTAGGCAACATTACCTACTGGTCAGTCAACCTGCAGGCACTGGTTGTTGAAGAAGGTTGGGCCTGATCATTACCAGGATGGGATAACCCTGAGAAAAACCCAGGTTACTGCTGCAGGTGGTGTGTTGGTGGGCCTGTAGGGGGCTCTCTTCCTTCTGGTCAAGAATTTCCAAACCAAGCCTCAGTATGGTGACGGGGGAAATTGTGCTGTGGGAGGTACTCCTGTCCTTTGGATGAGGTGTTGAACCGATTATGTTGTCTTTACAGATCCCATGGTATACCTTTTCCTGGCTTCACTTTCCCTTTGGTTTGACAATCTGGTCATTACTGTATGTGATTCATGTTGATCCACCTGGTGGAGTACTTTCTATCTTCTCTACCGCATCTGCTTGGTAGTGGGGCTGCTGGTGCAGAACACCCATCTCAGCTTTGCCCACACATTTAATAGAAACCTGATTGTACATCTCATTTGTCATGAACATGTGACCTAATCTCTTAATGAAAACTATTATTTAAGTTTAGTTAATAGTTAAAAACTAATTATTTCAGTTATTCAGTATTATTAGTTGAGGCTGATTTACTGTATGTGTTGATTATCCTTAATGTTTGCAATTAAATAACCTAATTTAGTTCACAATGGAACTTCATAAGTATTAAAAAATCAAAGTGTCGCATTTATTCTTGCTTGGACTAATTTGAAAGAAAAAGAAACTTTGTGGTAATTACTAATTAAGCAGGCTGTATTGTCACTCTTTCATGACAGTGACCTGATTCACATTAATTACCATATTAATAGGGCAACATTGTTAGTTGGTGAAGATGACCAGCCTTCAGATGACAGCTGCTCAGGAAGAAGCTTTTATCAATGTATGTTTTCAATTTTAATGTCTAATTTCTTCTCCCCCAGAAATGTCAGATGGATACCTGCCTTTATGGTAGGTGTTTCAGAAACCAACATAAATACAGACATTTGTCTCAAAGGAGTCCTAATTAGCCCACTCCGCTGCCTTTAATTACCTCTCCAGGAGCTCATTCGTTACTCTGTCTTATGTTTCACAAAGTTTACATCATTTCCTGTGTTTCCAGTGAACAGGAGGGAGGTTTGTGTCGACCCTAGGTTCTTCTGGCCCTTTCTATAGTAGTCAATATAATGGATGGTACCTGCCGTAGTAAAAACAAATCGCCTAAACACCTGAGTTCCATGAACTTGCTAGCCTCTCTGTGGCAGTGCTTTAGTAGTGCAACTGGACGAACAAGACACTGCAGAAAAAAATTAAATGTCTTAAGACGTGCATTGTAACATGATTACAAGGATCCAGCGGTGGAATGAGAGGAAATGTGAACTTGAGGTGACCTTGTCATCTCGGAGCGTATACTGGGAAAGCTGAAAGGACATTTCTGGCCAACATTCAGTTATTATTTTCTAAAAGAAGCTGAATTCTTGCAAGGGTCGCTGAAAAACTAACTGGATCCTTTGGGGTTTGCTGGAGAGGTACTGCAGATAGTGCAACTTGCGACAATGTTGGGAGCAAAGGATGACTCAGACTCGTCAGGCGTGCCAAGGGAAATAACTAAAGAGTTAGAACAGCCTAGAGTACAAAAGATAATGAGAAGTAAGAAAGAAAAACAGATTAAAACAAAGACTTATGTATTGAATGTCTAGATGCTGTGTGGATATGGATTTCCCCACCTATTGCAAATGCCTTAAAAAAATATTGTGGTTTTGCCTCTTTAATTGAATACCTGAAAAAAGATTGGCTGTAACACTTATAGAACAAGAGTAATTTCAAACAAAATAAAACTGAGGAAGATTGAGCAAAAATAATAGAATTAATACTGTAGCTAGGCCATTAATCATCATCTTCTTTCTGTGTGGAATTAAGTGCTGATTAATTTAGTATGAAAATTACCGCGGTTAGTTTTTGTTGCTCTTTTAGTCTAGTTGCAATATACCACTTGTGTGGTAAAATATGAGCCAAAGATCACCACTGAGGTAGTTCGGCTGTAATTGCTGAATTAATCTGAAATTTAAGATGAGGTCTGCACGAATCATACACATCGATTCACACAAAATAAGCTTTTTGCTTTAGGGTAGCTCTAAATACGAAAATGTGGCCAGAGTGGATGTTACAAGGTCTCATCTTTAGGAGAAAGTGTAAGACCGTGGTGATGGACAAAACAACAGAAAGTGCAAGTTAAAAACAGTGCAGATAACTCAACAGAGAGAATGTTTGCTGTTGCCATAGTGCAGAATGGAGTGACATTCTTGAGCCTGAATGAGAAGCCTGGATCAGCTTGTGCCTATTGTATTCACTCTTCCTCCTCCGTTGCAGGTTAATTCAAGGAGTAAAAATCAGGAATGCACTTGAGAGAAGTTTTTTTTTGTTTTATGGAATATTTACTCATTTGTAATGAAGAATTATTAAGGGAACAGATGAAAATGAAGTCATGCATAGCAGTTTGAATACCATGAAACTGGGGGAAACATTTATAGAAGCTTTTGTAGTAGTGTGCAGTTTTCTGCTTAGGCCAAGGGATTCATCTGTACAGAGCTTACTTTCATTAACAGGTGGTTGACCCTTACGTAGCTAACAGTATTTCCCCCATCGCTGGAAATATTATTGCACTGTACTGTAGGCAGGATCATTAATATCTTCAGAAGTGAATTGTACATTGACAGAGGTGTCAATTATATATTCCTATTTGCATAAGTGTATTTATGTCCTTGCTTACAGTACATACACCTCTAGAAGCCTAGATGAAGGAGTTTACTCTGCGTCCATGTGAGACTGATGGCAAACCATTCTGTCTTCACCACCTGCATTATGCCAAATGAATACCTCTGAAGATCTTGTTCATGACCACTTGCTGTTGGCGACTGTATCTTTGCTGTCCGCTCAGCAGAGAGCATCCAAATCATCACAAACTACCTACTTGCACTTAGAAACTTGGACTTTCTGTCTGTCTGAAGAAGACTGAATTCATGTACCAGCCTTCCCTTGAAATGCCTTATTTGCAAATTTGAAATCTAATGTGTGTGAGGAAGTATGGTTCTGTGTTTCTAAGGCTGTCTGGACTCTATCTTCCAGGTTTCTTTTGTTTTGTCTTCTTGGTGCACAAGGAAGAGAGTTAACAAGCCGTAACCTGACCATGACTTCAGCTCTGTTCCATTTTACAGAAAAAAATTGCCGTCAGTACAATGACTTTCAAACTTCCAAAGGATGTTTGTGTAAAGGTTTACATGGTTATTGCCTTATTTTGCCATTTGGCAAGTTGTTTTAGTCTTGAGAGACATCATATTGGCTCTCTTTTCAGTTAATAAAACTACGTGCTTTGGCATAGATAAAGAACAGGCAAAATGTGCTGCAGTATAGATCATCTCTTATGAGTTATGATCATTGAGGAGAGTACCACAAAGACATTTTCTGCCCCCTCAATCCCGATATTTGGCTAATGATCATAAACAGATTTTTAATTACTTCAAATCATGAATTATATCAAACAAGGTCTGATCATCTGAGAACACAGAAGGAAAGATGAGAAAAGAATTTTATACTGGTGTAGTGGAAAAGCCAGCTTGTTGGCTGACGAAAATGGAAAACCATAATTAAACTCACAGCTGTCAAAAGGAATTCTCTGAAGTCTTCTCCATATTGCTTCACCATGGGGACCTGGCATTCAGTCGTGCTCAGACTCAGTCACTGTACATATTTCTGCACTGATGGGCTGAAATGTTACTGTGATTTTTTGTAACAGCAGCACTGACCAGTAGTTTATGTTTTAGAGGATGGTCACTGGACCTGCCCAGTGTATCAAGTTTCAGTCCCTACTTGACTGCGGTGACCGTGCTGGACTGTGGGTCATTATTCAGTTCAGGAGAAAGGGTTGCTATGAAACACTCTGTAGTCTAAACACAAACCAGATATCTCAAGATGTATTCCCTGGATTATTTGGTTCTCAGACCCATTTGTTGTGTGTGAACACATTTAACTACCTAGGGTTGGAAAGCGGTCTGTTTCTGAATGCAAGGTGTCAGTGAGCTATGACAGATCCAAGGCTTACTAGCTGTCGAGAGTGAGAGTGTATGCATAGTTTATGTCCTGTACTTCTGTTCTGTATATATGTAAGGTGTATATATCTACAAGTCTTCTTATATGTGGTTAATTATTTTTTACTCTAAAAGAATATAAATCTCTGGTTATTACTGGGCGGGTTTAAAACCCTTGGAGTCCATAGTCACAGAATAAATATTCTTAATGGAAAATAAAGCAATCTGCTCAAGAGTTCTACGTTTTTATTTTTCAGCTTATTTTGGTGGTAATCAGAACTTGGGCAAGTAGTTTTAATAAAGACTAAACTAAATTATGCTGCAAATTTGGAAGGTGTACCTAACCAGAAAGCTGCTGATATCAGAAACTTTGAGAAACTCCGTCTTCATCTTCTGCCAAAGTAATTAAATTTTAATAAACTCGATGGTGAGGTGTAGTGCTGCTTCTCTGAATAATTCACTGCCTGTTTTGTCTTAACTGAGGTTTTGATAGATACTGTACTCATTGTTTTCCCCCAGCAGTAGCTGTAATTCAATCAGGTTTTTAAAGTTTTATAGGAACCAAACTTTCTGTGCAGCTGCCTCTTTTTCAGCGAGTGTTTCAGCAGCGCTCAAAGTAGAAAACAAATGGCCCTTGAAAATGACCCAGAGATCATTGTTTTCCAGGTAAGCTACCTGTCTTTCGGGTGAATTTACTTTGTGACACAGAAAGGTAATCCGTTAAGTACAACATCAGGGCCAGGAGAGAGGAGGATGGGGGAGAAGAGCTGGAACAGCCAACAGAAAAGCAGGTGGGATTATAATGTGGGATTGCTTAGGAACACATGCTTGCTTGAGGACCTTGAAGAGAGAGTAAATATCAGTATTAAGAACTTGCCTGTTTAGTGTACACCAGGTATATAAGTACAGTTTTTGTAAGGAACGACCATTAATATGGCTAACAAGAAATATTTCTGAAAACCAGAATTTGCTGTACAATTAACCGTAGTGGTTATCAAAATAGTACTTTGTTCACATGCTGGTGCCAGTTGTATCAATGTTTTTACCTTCCGTGGGTGAAAGGCCTTTACTGTACAGAGCTACAAAGTCCAGACTTCAGAATTAGCAGTAGCTTAGCAATAATAAGAACATGAAAAGGTTAAAAATGAGAACAGACCATTCAGCCTACTTGGCTTTTTTGGTAGTTAGTAGTTAATTGATCCAAGGTTCTCATCCAGCCTTTAAAAAAATTGGGCTATTGTAAAGAATTGCTTCCAGGTCTCGAATTAAACACATTTCTGCATAATTTCCACTTCCGCACTCCGATTTGCATTTCACTGTTCATGTTTATTCACTAATATTCTTTAACATTTAAATTGCCACCCATGGGGATGAATAAAGTATTTTGAATTGAATTAAATTGAATTGTTGTTTATTTCTTGTCCAAATCGTTTACTTTGAGACCCTGACAACTTTTGCTATCCTTGTTTTTTAGTTTCCAATATTCTCGATGGGATTCTTGATGCTTCACTGCCCAAATCTTCAGTCATTCAAGGGCTGTTCCTGTACATCTTCTTAAGGGTTCCCCACACAAAATAGCTACATAGATTCTTACACAGTATGCAGAATTCATCTGCCAAGACCAGCTGTGACCAATGTCCTATAAATCTATTTGAAATTGCTCGATTCCCAGAGCTCTCAAGTGTCTGTTGATGTGGGCAAAGTAAACCAAGCTTCTAGCTTTCCTGTTCCGGTGATGACAACCTCACACTTGTTAGGGCAGGTTTACAAGTGTGACAAGACAGACAAAATGATCAGTCCATTGCTAAACACCCTGTATATACCATGGTAAATGTATAATGATCTGCTTATGAACTTGTGAAAGACAGCTCATACAGTACAAAGAAAACCTGTATTCAATTAACACCATTTTTCACAAAAAGGGTTTTCATATGATAACTTGCTACAGTATGTGCAGATCTTGGCTAATCAAAATGAATGTCTCGGTCAGTAGGTCTGATGGCAGGTGTCTGGACAGTCTCTCACTCTTCCAAAAGAATTGTGCCATCAGCTAGGAATGTGCATATTAAGCTTGTTCTTCCCAGATGGGCAGTATGCAAAGAGTGCGGGATAAATGCAGTCTGTTTAAGCAGATGTTTGTGCTCATAGAAAAAAGACATGGTATTCCTAAATCTATGTTCCATTTCAGAAAGTGATCTGTTTTTTTCTGAACTGTGCAGAATCTGAATACCTTTCTGAAATGGGCACTTTACTGGGGATATTGCTCTTCATGTGGCTCAGAATTAATAATTCAAGAAAGCACATTCATGTGGCATTGATTCACATGCTATAAAATGGCCAATATAGAGTTAAAAAATAACTCAGTTGTTTATTATAGTTTTAGAAAACTGTGCCATTACTGTGACTGTTGTGTGCTGTGAAAAAAAGTGGTTTTAGAGGAGTGCCACTAAGTGCCTTAACCGGTCAGTGACTCTATAGTCACAGGTTCGAGCTGACTGAGCAGGATTCCCAAGAAGGTGGGGTGGGATTAGTCAGCTCTCAGTGATGCAGTAACATCTGCAGGCTCGTGCAGGTGCTGAACCTGACCTCCCTTACAGGGCTGAGCTGCCGGGGAGCCATTGAAGGAGCAGTGACTTGAAAGTGGCAGGTCAGAGGAACGTGCCTACACTTCTTCCCTCTCCTGGCTTCCTCGTTCTGTGTGTGGACACGGGGTTCGTGGCTGAGAAACCCTTGGCGATTCAGAATTGGAATTGTTTAGGAAAAAATATTAACAGGTGATAAATCATAGAAACAAAGCAAAAAAATGTTTTTCCGAACAATTCCAATTTCGAGCTAACATGCAAAGCTGACTTTAGTATTAGTAGGCTATTTGGGATATTTTATTTAATGGACACCTCTGTATACCTGTACATTTAGATTTCTGCATTCCTGTGTTTGTGTTACTATTGTTCACCAGAAACTTGGATGTATTCATGAAATATTGAGGTTCTGAAAGGGAAACTTTGCTCACTTTAAGCATGAAACTAGGATTCACCTACAGTACTTATAATGTGTTTCTGTATATACATAAGTGCTGTAAGAAGAGCATTAACATTACTAAAATTATTAAAGTGACTGCTCATCATGTAATTTAGAAGTGAGATTTAAGGAGTAAAGAAGATTCATTTCTATGGGGGAATAAGGATATTCCAGCAGATATCTTAAATGTGTAGGAGTGGGTCATATTAGGGTATTTCTAAGCATACCTATTGTGCACCAATGTTGAAGAAAGACTACACACCGTCTTCCATTCTGAAGTGGATTTATCTGTTTTAAACGTTACTCAATACGTTTTTCGTGTTTGCTAATAGGACTTCCATAAAAAAAGGTAGCACAGTTGTTCACATTTTATTACTCTTGGATGCCACCTAGTGAAATTGCTGTTTATCCCAAAAAAACTTTCAGTATCGGCAAGTAGTTTAACATACTTTAAATGTAACACCGATAAGAAGGACTTCACTGTAATTTACTGAGTGTAGAGTTTAAAATAGTTCAGAATCATATGGTAGAATTGATGACCCTCCTTCATTTAATCACGTACAGTAGCTCCTTCATTTAGAAGAGTAGATATTATACATTTTTACTTTTCCATTCCGAGTTACAACTTGGTAACAGTAGTGTTACACAAAATGTTGTATAAAAGTGCAAAAGTTTTCATATTGTGAAATAAGCAGTTTAACAAATTTAAAATATAGGTTTGTACAGTATATATAAACCCAATGCAGTAGATTGCACAGTTAATGAGAAACCTAGTGCTACATGCATTATATCCAAAAATGCTGTATTAAATATTTCCAAATATGCCCTCTTTTCCCGGGGAATCAAGGTGAAATTGTTTTAGACCCTGGTGTCCTGTAAAGGCTGTAGTCTGCCAGGTTAGACTCCTGGTCACCTTGACCCTGAAAGAGCAGTGGGAGAAATAGGGTGAATGAAACAGATGGATCAATGGCTGTTAAAGCCTAAAACAGGCTAAAACATCTTCCTTTCACTAAGGATTCTGTGAGTCTGGAACTGACTTTCAGAACATGCTTAAAGCTGATTCCATGGGTTCCTATGGGAAAAGGATATATTTCTTAGAATGTTAAAACTCCTATCTCCCAAGCACACAAGATGGACAAAACGGCCCCATCCAGTCTGTTACTTCTTTCATGTCCTTATGCTTCTTATTACATTACTGTCCACCAGGTGGCAGTGTTGAATGGAGCTGTGAAGCTCTCCGCGGGAAATCAACTCGAGTCAAAGGCAGTTCGTTTTCTTTCCTAGTATCCAGAAATACTTGAATAAATGAGCCTGAAACACCCGGACTTTGTCCAAATTCCTGTCTCAAACTGACCAATTTAAATTTTATTTGAATTTTAGTCTAAAAGAACAGCATCAATTTTATTGACTGATTGTTTTTTGTATTGTTTTTTTTTGCGGTAGCTGATGCTTTGTGTGAAAAAATGTCCCGAAGCTCTCATTGTTCCTTTGCTTGTGCTGTTGAGCGGCAGCAGGTGCATCTGGGGAATTTTGACAGCCTGTCATGTGGTGACACAGTGTGTTTGTGGGGCTGGGTCAGTGACGCCCGGCTGTAACTGGAGCTGGGCTCTGCCGTGCTATTCAAGGAATCAGCACTGAGAGATTATTGTGACCTGGACCTGTTCGCTGATGTAGCGACAGCTTTGTGAGACTAGACGTCTGCACAGGTGCCTCTGCCCCTGTCCAGTTGATAAAATCTTTGAACAAGCAATGTATCAAAATACAAACCAGATCTACTCATCACTGTATTATCTTATATCAATTATTTGCACCAGTAATAAAATAATACCAATTTGATAGCATCAAATGCAGTTTCTGAGTAAGTATGAAAAAAAACACAGTGTATCATAATCATATCAGTAGTGTTGAAAATTACACAGCATTTTAGATGTGTGAAAACATTCAAAAGTATCTGAGTCGTGACTGCTGGGATGATAGAATTTCATAGGGCAACGGGAAAGAACGATTGAAAATAGCTAATCAGACCTAGTCTGCATGTCTTTGGGAGGTAGGAGGGATGCACAAGAATGGGGAGAGCAAGTAGATGCCACTCGGACAGATGTTTAAGGCCTGAATCAAACGCAGGACCCTGGAGCAACAATAATGCTGACAGTGCTCTGCTAAACTCGTTGCTCTTTGGCACAGAACACTCTGCCCTCTACTTGAGACCTTCAGTTAGTCTAATCCAAGCACTGGAAAATTGTTCTGGCTTCCAAATATCAATACTGTCTCTATGGCAGCCGCTGTACAATTATTAGCCCAGAAACTATAAATATTAATGAAATGTGTACCAGTCTTAAAAACAAAAAATAATTAGGGAGCTGGCTCGACACATTTCACACTCAGGCTCTTTGTAATTCTTCTAAACTAGTGGGATTTCCAGCTGTTTCCAGGAAAACCTGCCTATTCAGAGACATTACGTTTTAGTAGTGCTACCACTGATACTCCTGATCTTATATCTTTTTATTTTCTGTTTTTTATTAAAGAGTTTCAATTGACAGTTCTGGAAAATTCATTTGTAAAAATTTTCTTGACTATTTGTTTTCTAAAACGACGGATGGCCGTTTTGAGGGTGTCTGTATGGTTACCTGTTGTGTATGGGTGCTGATTTTGCAGTTTATCAGATACGGAAATGCAGTTTTTTGCACAGTGATTGTTTCTATTTAGCCAAGCAACGTCAGCCCTTAAACTGCTGATGGTTTGGCCTGTCCAATGAAATGAAATGTCCACGCTTTGTGCTGCAGTATTGGGTCTCAAGTGACCTTGCAGGCTGAATTTGGCTTAGGAAAGAAGCTCTGCTTCAGTTAATTGCTCAAACCAAATGAAGAGAAACTGTCCATGGGACTAGCATGGACTCAGGCATTATAGACCCCAACACTACAGTTGTTCATAGAGTTGACACGTAGTAAAGATGCTACTTACTGGAATTTCTTTCACTATATCCTTTTATATTACTCTAATCTTTGTTTGATAAAGCCTTCAAGGCTTTGTTTGATAATAGTTTTAAGAGAGACATAAGGCACATGAAAATCTTCAGTCTTCAGTGCCTGAAGAGTTTTACAAGACCTGCACTGGCAGTCATGACCTCTGGCCTAACTTGAGTACGTGGTCTTGGATCACTTACAGCATACTATACTTAAGCTTTTGGTACAATCTCTTCTGCTGAAGAAGAATAAAATATGCTGCTGATGTGGCTGTTCCATTTTTCACAATACATTAAGCATGCTTGTTTTATCTGCTGTTCTTTTAAGAGGTTCCCATAGCAACCAGCATAGAAGTTTTGCTGATGAGTAGCCACCACTCACTTTCCAGAATGAAAAATTGCAATTGCAGCTTTGTCACTGCCATAATGAGGTTATTGAATGCAGAATCAGCCCTGGCGATGCAGGCTGATTGGCCTGCAGGCTCATTGGCTTCACAAAATAAGAAGGGGGATAGATAGCAGACAGAAGGGCCTGTCAAGTTTATGTGCCAAGTGATTAGATAAGCTAATTAGCCATCTAATCAAGTTTGCATAGAACAGCTGTCATTTGTGGCCCTCTTCTCAGTGGGGAAACAGAACATTTTACATGTAAGTGGCATCATCAGTAATCAGTAAGTTCTGTTCTTAGTTCTCGAGTGTTCCCATCTTATGCGGTGCCTGACACTTATTTCATTTTTGTGTAAAACTAGCCATGTGATATTATTTAGACAATGAGTGATGAAAGCCAATTAAGGCCTTCCTGTGCTCATGCCTTTGAGTTTAGAATATGGTACCCTGTGACTCTAAAATGTGTACGTAATCTGATTTGAAGACATACAGTATATGGCATAGGTTGAATGGATAGTACAGTTTTTTTAATATGCCCTTTGTGGTCCACCATTTACCTCTACCTGACACTTCTGTAGACACACTGATGCAAAGGCAAAATTGATCATTGAAACCAGGAGACACCAGACCTTCCACAGTAGCTGAGTTTGACAGCCCAGATCCAAGCACGTCTTGTTAAACATCCATCCCAGAAACTTCAAGAGTAAAAAAATATCTCCCCATAAAGCCAACTCAACTTTATTCAAGATGATAAAGTTTACTCAAATATACACTTTATAAAGAAAAATATTTCACTAGAATACATTTAATGTCAGGCCAAAAGCTCATGAATATTTATGACTTACCCTCAAATTTATATTTTATTCCTACTTTTATATGTGTAAAATATTCTATTATCAAAATATTGATAAAGTGTATCCTTTTCTTGGGAGGTATATTCTTTTACCCCTGTGTTTTACTTGCAGAAGACATTTGATTTATTAAATGATACTAAAGCAGGATGTGAAAATTGTTACAGAGTTCTAAGATCTCTTAAGAACTGCCATAAATGGTTGGATGTTTTATGCTGGTCAATGTGTTAACATGGCTTTTTGATTAAAATACCTTCTTCTCTCATACAGTATGTGCCATTTAAAAGAATTTAAAAAAAACTTAATTGTGATTATTTTTTTTCTTTTAGAAAAGATATAAATGAAATCAAGCAAAACATGAAATTGTAAACAGGTCTAGGTATGCATTACATCATTGAATGTGTTGATGAGATTAACATTGTCATGCGTAGAATGTTCATTTGTCCAGCACTGTCTCCTCCTTAATGAGTTCCAGGTTTTCTCGGGTGTCTACATTGAGGCTTGTTGCTCTCAGTTTCTGTGATTAAATGCTGTCTGTAGGATTCCAGTATTACACTTCCCTTAATATTTTTTCCCATGGCCTCTCTTCAGCTTCACGAAGCTAATAAACTAAATTAACACCCTCCACCATTCAAATTTCCCTCCCCTGCCTTCTCTTCCCTAGAACACACACACAGCACAAACTTCTTAAGTCTTGTTGTAAGAGCCAAACAGCCTCTCAGTTATTTGAAGGAGAGATGGCTCTAAGGAGAAGTAAAACAGCCTCATGTGAAATTCAGCAAGGGATTATGATCTGGCACAGAGTTCAGTTCCCTGCAGCCTGTTAGGCAGAGTCTCAGCAGGGGGAGACTGAGAGGAGACCAGCATCTTGCTGAGTAGGACACAGCCAGGAACCTTGCCACAGGGGTGTTTCAAGGAAATAAGCGGGATATAAAGACTTTGGCCGAATACAGGTAGGGTAAAACAGATCTATCTTTAAGCTTAATTTCAAGATGCAAACACAACCCTTATTACTTATCGCCATAGCTGCTTTGCGAACTGTGAACAGTGAGCTGTTCTCTTTTTCTGATAATCTCTGGGATTTATGTTTGTGAATTGGCAAAGACATTTGTTTGTTGTTTTTGCAGTGTGAATTGACCATTTGTTCAGCTAGCAAATTGTACTTAATTTTTGTGTCTCTGTACCAGGTACAGAAATGATGCTCCAATACTTTGTTTGATGGCACACGTATTTTGTGTTATTTGTGTTATTAGGATTCCTTAAAGTGTGTCTTTTTCAGGACATGACAAATGTATGTAAAAAGAGCGGTACTGTGGGATTTGTTCCCTAGCAGATTTGAAGCTGGAGTCTCTGTGGGAATAAACCCAGATCTGATTCCCAGATGTTTGCTTCAATTTGGATGTTCATTTTCTTAGTAATAAGTCTTATTTTTGTGTTCACATAGCAGCAGTGCCCAGTAGTTCCTTTTCTTCCAGATGCTTACAAAGATAAACATGAATTAAGAAGATAAGCAACATTTACTTAGAAAAGTGTACATATTATTCATATAAAGAGATTCGCATGAGAAACCAATACAAAGTTCATGTTCTCTGTACAGAAAAGTAAATTCATTGCTCTTGGCACTACATTATTAAATATCAAAATCACTTCTGTAAGAGACTAGGACTGCCTTGTAGAACTTGTCATCACAGTAGAAAAGATGAATCACATTCCAGGAAACAAATCACCTACTTTTCCCGTGTCAGTAGTGAACATTACTGCTGTACTCTGACAGAGAACACAGTGAAAAGGATTGCTTTAATTTGTTGTAAGTTATTTTCTATTTTTTTTATTTTACATACATTAACTACAAGATAACTTTTCATTGTCAGGGAAAAAGATAGATTTTTATATTCAGTAAATAAAATCAAGAGAACAATAAGGTTAGGAATGCAAGGTAATTGCATCAGACCAGATTCCTACATACTCTGTAATCTGTTGCCTAAGCAATAACATTTATTTATTTATCATCATAAAATGCACATTGGCAGCAATCCAACGTGCACTGAAATTTGATGATAAAATATTCTTTTAGAAATTAAAGTTAAAGAAAAATCTGGACTGTGGTAGTATGTATGCGTGAGTGTGTGATAAAAATGTTGCAGTTCTACAATCTCTTAAGTATCATCTTAATTCACTCCCTCACCCCCAAATTCATAGTTTCTGTAACACATCATAAATGTCGTTTTTTTGTGTAAGCTGAGGTCTGTAAGATTTCATTTTGATCATTTTACTTTCTAGACTGTAGGTAATTATTACTTAAAACTTTACATATATTTTTATGTTACCAGAAATAGCAGCTCTAACAGCCTGTTTTCTGGTTTGAGACATAAAAGCACAGGGTTTTTATAAACTATACTGCAGTTTGATAAAGACTGTGGCACTGTGGCTAAGGATCTGTGCCTGTGGCTGGAAGGTTGCTGGTTCAAATCCCGCAGCTGGCAGAGGAATCCTACTCCGTTGGACCCTTAACCCCAACTGCTCCAGGGGTGCTGTACAGTGGCTGACCCTGCGCTGTGGCCCAAAGCTTCTCTCCCTGTCTGTGTGTCTGTGTCTCATGGAGAGCAAGCTGGGGTATGCGAAAAGACAATTCCTAATGCAAGAAATTGTATATGGCTAATAAAGTGATCTTATCTTATCTCTTTAAGACACTGAAGGTCAGTATTAAACAGCTTGAAGTAAATTGGTTTAGTCTGTTGGACTTAAATGTTGAGTAACATTTCCTGTTGATATTAATCCGATATTGTTCTGTAATATTCTATATTCTCTAACTCTAGCTCTAGCTCTCCCTGGTTCTGCAAAATAGAAAACAAAAACATTATACACAGAAACTTTCAGCTCTCTTCAGTTGTGCTATATTTTCTCTTTTGAAACTGGAGATTCAATATCAAGACCTTCCACATGCAATTAGATTTGCCTGAAGAAACAAGATAAACCCAAAATAAATTCTGATATTTCATAAAAATTAAAATTGTCCAGCATCACTCAAAAATGAGGAATAATACATTAAAATAAGACAGTGAGCAAAGATCAAGGACCTTTAGCCTTAAGGTCTCCACACTTCTGCTGCAGGCTAAAGGAGAACCTCCTCCTCGTTGTCCACAAAGCCCCGACGAATGACAACACTCCTTGGTGTGATGGTATTGTCACCTGTTCTGTATAGGCGCTGTCACAACATCTGCAGCTAAGAGCAAGGAGCTGAGAAATTCCTGCTGGATCCTCCCCTACTCCTCTGAGTGGTGACAACATCACAGAGTTCGCAGGGTGCTCTGTAACCTGCTGTCCTGCTTGTGTTTGCCATTTGCCATTTTTGTTCTGCTTGTTTTTGCCATCAAGATTGCTTGTCAGAAAATGGATACGATAGAGTTTGCTAGATCCAGCTACTTGTGTCACATTATTGAAAATAACCATAACAACCCTAGACATCTCTAACATCAGCAGACTACTAATGCCAAACTGCCCCACCACATTACCTGCCTCATCTCAACTTTGCAACTCATTTTTAGATGTCTTTAGCCCCAAGAACGACGACATCCAGCATCACATTCTCTCCATAACGCATGCCACTTCCTCTCCTCTTCCCTGCTTGCTTAACTTTACTGGTTTCCTACTCTCCAACTTCTCTCCTTTTGACTCTGTCAATAAACTGGTTTCACTTATGAAATCCACCACCTGCCTATTAAATCCCATTCCCACTACTTTCTTTCAATCCTTACAAATCGTTTACTTCTCTTTTCCCCATTGTCCTCAATATAATAAATGAATCCTTGAGCACTGATGTTGTAGCAGAAGTCCTCATAACTGCTGCCTTTACTCCGGTGCCCACGCCAAAAAAGCCAAACATGGCTCTTGACAATCTAAACAATTTTTGCCCCATCTCCAGCTAAGCCTTTCTTGTAAAAATTCTGGAATGTGCTGTTACAATTCAGTTAAATAACCACCTCATTGCAAATAACCTTTTCAAACCCCTCCAACCTGGCTTCTGACAACTTCACAGCACGGAAACTGCCTTGGTCAAAGATACTAACAAACTTCTAACAGCTTCTGGTTCTGGTTCTCTTTCAGTTCTCATTCTTCTAGATCTCAGTGTTGCTTTTGACACTGTTGACCATAACATCTTACTTTCTCGTCTTGAGACTGTGTTTGGAGTTTCTGACACTGCTCTCAAATGGTTCGAGTCTTACCTCACTGATCGCTGTCACTTTGTATCTCTTGGCGGATTTAGGCTTGAAATTGGACTTCGTAAGTCTGGTGTACCTCAGGGCTCGATGCTAGGCCCCTTACTTTTCAGCATTTACATGTTTCCACTTGGTCAACTTTTAAGATCGCATGGCCTCAACTATCACTTCTATGCTGACAATACTCTCATCTACATCCATACCAAACCTGACACTGATGTGGCTGTCTCTATTCTCTCTATTTGTCTCTCTGACATAAAAAAACGTGGATGACTCAAAATTTCCTTCATCTAAACTGTGACAAGACTGAACTCATGCTTATTGGCACCCCACATCAACTTTGTAAAGCCAGTGCTGTAACCCTATATGTGGATAGTACTGTACTTGAGCTTCTGTCTAAATTGAAAACCTTCTGGGTGATATTTGATTCAAGCTTGACATTCAACCCACGTGTGCTAAATATTGTCAAAACATCATTCCTTCACCTCAGAAATATCGCCAGACTACATCCCATGTTATCGCTAACTGTTGCTGAAAAGCTGATCAACACAGTTGTCCTCTCCCGAATTGACTACTGTAACACTCTACTCGCTGGGGTTTCTAAATCCACATTAAATAAACTCCAGTATGTCCAAAATTTAGCAGCCAGAAATCTGACCAGGTCTATTGCAAGTGATCACATTATTCCTATCCTGGAGTCCTTGCAATTTCTTCCTTTCAGGTTTCATGTCGACTTCAAAATCCTCATGCTCACCTATAAGGCTCTGCATGGCTTGACACCTCAGTATCTGTCTGAGCTACTGCTGTCCTACTCTCCACCTCACAACCTTCGTTCTTCTAATTCTGGTCTCCTAACTGCCCCCAAAGCCTGTCTACACTCTATGGGTGACAGGGCCTTCTCCTGTTATGCCCCAAAACTCTGGAACTCTATGTGTAGGGATATAAGAGTGTCACTTTCCTTAAATCTAGACTCACAACCTTCTTCTTTAGAAGGGCCTTTACTTAGCTGGTTTTGTTATTTACCCCACTGCTCCTACTGTATTCATTACCCTCATCTACTGTCTCCTCTCATTGTGTATTTTCATTGTATATAACTTGTGTATTTTTATTGTTGTCATTCTGTATAGCGCTTTGCGAAACCATCTTTAAAGGCACTATATAAAATAGTTATTATTTTTTTGAAAAATTGTGGATATGGGTTGTGTAATCATTGTTGTATGACAAAGGAAGGGTTACATATTGGTTATTGCATTAATGTTGTAACTTTATTTTATTTTAGTTTTTAAGTATGGAATGTGTACAATTGTGTTCAAGTTCAAGTTCAGGTTTATTGTCATTATACTCATATACAGGTACATGGTATAACGAAATGCTATTTAGCTAGCTCTCGGACATAAGTAGTACAAGAAAAAAAAAAAACAACAACAACAACAACAATACAATTGTATAACAAAAGAAAGACAGAGACAACAGGCAGTTTGCAAAAAACAACAGACGATGTGCCAAAACAGCAACAGGCAATGTGCAAAACAACAAAAAGGTAACAGGTTATGTGCAAAAATATGCATTAACAGAATGAAATAAAGGGATAGAAATTATGGGGAGTGAGCTTTTGACATGTATGGTAGAGGTAGATTTTCAACGTGTGTTTGGGTTTTTGGTAAGAAAGAAAGAAAAAGAAAGAAAGAAGGCACTGTGAGGTTCAGATCATAGGTGAGAGGTGAGGTGAGAGTGAGAGAGGCTGGGAGTTTAATAGTTTGATAGTGCGGGGGTAAAAACTGTCTCTGAGTCTGGTAGTCCGGGCCCGAATGCTCCGGTACCGTTTTCCACATGGTAGCAGATCATAAAGTCTGTAGCTGGGGTGTGTGGGGTCTTTGATGATGCTTAGAGCTTTCCTCAAGCACCGTCTGTCATAGATGGGAGGGCAACCCCAGTGATGGACTGGACAGTTTTCACCATCCGCTGTAGGGCTTTGCGGCCAGCAGCACTGCAGTTGCCATACCACACTGTGATGCAGCCTGTCAGTGTGCTTTCTGTAGTGCATCTGTAAAAGTTAGTGAGGATCTGGGGACATATCTTAGCCTTCTTCAACCGTCTTAGGAAGTACAGGCGCTGTTGCGCTTTCTTGATCAGGCAGGTGGTGTTGAGAGACCATGTGAGGTCCTCTGTGATATGGATGCCAAGGAATTTAAAGTTACTGACCCTTTCCACTTCAGTCCCGTTGATGTGGAGAGGGGCATGTCTGGTTTGCAGTTTTCTGAAATCAACGATCAGCTCCTTGGTTTTGCTGACGTTGAGGGTGAGGTTGTTGTCATCACACCACGTTGTAAGGAGATTGACCTCCTTCCTGTAGGCCCTCTCATCATTGTCTGTGATCAGACCCACAACTGTGGTGTCATCGGCAAACTTGATGATGGAGTTGGTGTTGTGTTTGGCCTAACAGTCGTGGGTATAGAGGGAGTAGAGCAGTGGACTAAGCACACACCCCTGGGGGACCCCAGTGTTCAGAGTTAGTGTGCCAGAGGTGTGGTTTCCAAGCCTGACAGCCTGAGGTCTGCCTGTCAGAAAGTCCTGAATCCAGTTGCAGTGGGTGTTGAGACCCAGTGCACTGAGTTTCTTGACTAGTTTCACCACTAGTTGTGGTGCCCGATGAACATCAGTCTCACTTGAAGATCTACATTTTTACGTTTAGGGTATTGCTGCCAGGCAATTGACCAATCTTGACATTTTTGTGAAGAAAAAAATCCATTGCTGCAAGCTACATCCTGAGTTTTCACATTGGTGCACGCGAGCAAAGTCTTTGCCAATTCAACCTTATGGCAGCATTTGAAAAATACTGTCGCCTAAAATCTGTTTCAGATGCACAAGTGATGGAGGAGGAGAGCAGCATGAGCATGCTCCTTTATTGAAGCCATTTGAGTGCACTTTCACCTTAAATTAAAGCCACATTTCAGCAGGTGGTGTAAACAGTAGAACTGTAGAATAGAGATACTGGATGTACAAGTAGGCTCGTGATTTTGAAATGTGCGGTGTGGGTTTCTTTTTTGTAAAGCAAAATTGTTTCTGACTATATATCATTTCCTCTCAGGAAAAGAACTTGGGAATAGTCAGAGCGTGAGGTTGGCACGTTAGCAGACTGTTTAAAATGCAAATGAAATTTCTATCAATCAAAAGTTTATGAGGTGACTCCATATTGGGTGGATTTGTAACAGAAAATAGTTGGCAAATCTATTGGAAAAAAAAACAGGATATATGATTACTAAATATATGTTAAGAACTTTTGTCATACACTTAATACCTTATTAACTTTAGGTTTTTTGGAGTATGTCTGTCCTTGTTCGTGTGTCAAGGATGGTTCAGGGATTCTGTCCTTACAAGCTTATTTTTAACTCAGGTAATGAATTAAATTAATTGTTTTCACAAAGTTTCAATGGAAAAATTGACACTTTCGTTCAGTTTAATCTTCACCGTGAAATGTTGTACTCTATGCAGACAAAGGATTTTTTAATATTAGTTTTTTTGGCATTTTCAATTTGTTTTAGTTATGTGAGATCATAGCACATTGAAGTCTTCAGCTCTTCTTCGCGTATGGTATTCTTTAAAATAAATTCTCTTGATTTTTGTTGAAACCGCTCTCATGCCTTTGGTTTGTTTTTAGAAAGCGTTGCAGCAGGAGAGATATTCAGGTATCCAACTGTCCAAACAATATTAATTGATATTCGATAAGCTAGAGCCAGCATTGTCTGGATAAGACGATGCAGATGGTGAGGAAGCAAAATATTTAGTCAAACCTGAAAAACTCCAGACATCCAAAGTTGCGAGGAACATAGGCCAGTGAGGACAAGAACAACTAGAAGAGGTTTAGTAAAACAGGTTGTGTGCAGGAACAAAGTGTATCAGTTTGTAAATACTTGACATTCTTGAATACAACACAGGTTTTATTCTGAAATTTTCAATTCCGTTTATTTTTATATAGCACCTTTCACAACAAGGTTGCCCCAAGGCGCTTAACAATATAATTGACAGTACATTTTGATAAATTTTCCATTAAAACAGTTTACATTTGATACACCTGGAGAATATGAGAGAAACTGATGAATCTCGTGTTGTTGTCATTTGTCTTATGGATTTAATTTTTGTCTTATTAGCCCTTTGATGCTTTTATTCAAAATCCAAAACGTTTTAATCAGGCTTTCTCCACACTTCACATGTGATGCAGCTTGTGAGGCAGACACTTCAAATTTAAACGGGAAACAATGGATATCAAAGCTTGTCAAACCTGGAGACTCTGCAGGCAAAAATAAAATAAGTAACTGACATGCAAGGATTATGTACTTTATTGTGTAATAAACTGTGTTTTGCTATCACATCGACTGTTTTTTTATAAACGAGTTTTAGTGTGGGAATTATCGCTGTGCTTAAAGTGAGGGTGACTAAAATGATTAGCTTTATGACCTTTTGAAGGACCTGAACAGTCAAACCACACTGAAGGTCTAAACATGTTTCTCCCCTGAGGACACATATTTTCTGTAGTTCAAGCACACTGGCAGACCTGACGCTGTGTCAGATAAAAACTCCACTCCCGAGCTTCCTGGCTTGCTGTTGGCCCTGGCCGCGAGGGAATGAGAGTACTTGCAGCTGACCTGAGAATTCACACATGCAGTACGATTCCCCCGGTAATATTTCTGTTACCGTTGCAGAAATAAGAAATGAATGAGAATGAAACACATTTCAGAATCTTTCAAATCAGGGAAACCGAGTCAGGTTTTTAAGAAGCTGAATATTTCTTGTGTCTTGCCAGTGTGCCATACCTTCTATCCATCCATCCATTTTCTAATTAGCCACTTTATCCCCTTCAGAGTCGTGGAGGGGACAAGAGACTGTCCTGGAAAATAACAGGTAAAAGGCAGGATACATTCAGGCCGGGCTGTAGGGAGATTTCCCTTTGGCTCAACTGGCTGGGTCCCTGTTGAGTGATGCCGGAGGCCCGGGTTCGAGTCCCCAGCGGTGGGGGGCTGACCTGAGGCAGCAGCGGCGAGGGCGCATACCCTTGTGAACCCGAGAGAGCTACAATATTTAAGCATTCTATTTTTGCACATTTAATGAAAATAATATATGTTAACAAATGAGATTACTCTTTAATTGAGAGGATTAGGAGTTCAGATCCGAGGATGCCTTTGTAAAGCTGCGTGTTTGACTCCATCATACTGTAGCGCCATGCGCACGCAAGGCTGGCTGAGCACAGCGCCTGGGGGCAGGACTACGGGACTGTATATAGTGGGGCGGAGGCTGGGAGACAGTCTCTTCCCTTCGTGTCTGTGTGTTCATGAAGGTGCTGCGCTGTAACCCCTGTCCCTGTGTGTGTACATCTACCCGGTTCAAAATAATAAATGTGTTGTTCAATCTCTTTCCCTGAGTCCCATGTCTGCTCCATTCCGTACTGAAACCCGCGGTCTTACAATGCTATATGAAATATCTTTAAATCAAAATAATAATAATCTACAGAGCCCGGGAGGGGCCATCAGTAGGAAAAAAAAAATTGAGGGAATGATTTACAATTCGTGCCCATGAGATAATGAATTGATTCTTATGATTTACGGTTCGTGTGCACGAAATAACTGAATCATTCCCTCGTTTTCTTTAATTTGTGCGCACTAAATAACGTTTTCTAACTCTTTCCCTCGTTTTCTTTGTGTCGCGGTAGTCGTGTGCACATAAAACGCCAGCGTTATCTTCGGCTCTGAGACCTAGACATATCTGTCCTGAAACCAAGTACAGTATCTTAATTTTATCAAACGCTAGTTAACACGTTGTCACATCTTTATAGGCTATATGTATATCAAGACGCGGTAACGTGTTAACTAGCATTTGATAGCGTTTGCTCAGAACCGGGGATAACGCTTGCGTTTTAGAAACTTTATGTGTGTGCGACTACCATGACCCAAAGAAAACGAAGGAACGAATTAAAGAAAATGAGGGAACAATTTAGTTATTTTGTGCGCATGAACTGTAAATCGTAGGAACTAATTCATTATCTCGTGGGCACGAATTGTAAATTCCCTTCATATAACTTTTTTTTTCTTCTGATGGCCCCTCCCAGTCTATGTAGTAATCCTTACACTTACTGTGTATAGCTCTTGTCTGGACCCACCTAGATGATGCGACGGCAGTCATACTGCACCAGTTATTCTCACCACACACCAGCTAGTATCAGTGGGTAGGAGAGTGATTAAGCTAATTCATAGATGGGGGTTATTATTATTAGTCAGGACCTCTGTTTTACATCTCATCTGGCACCTTTTGACAGTATAGTGTACCCATCACTATACTGGGGCATTAGGACCCACACAGACCGCAGGGTAGGCATCCCCTGCTGGCCCCACTAACACCTCTTCCAGCAGCAGCCTAAGTTTTTCCCAGAAGGTCTCCCATCCAGGCACTGACCAGTTCACACCTGCTTGGCTTCAGGGAATTGCCAGATGTGAGCTGCAAGGTGATATAGCCACTGGCAATCTGCGTTATATAAAAAAAATATATACAGTATATTATTTAAATCTAAATCAAATTTTATAACACCTTATTAGGACTGGTCCCTAATGGCAACCCATTGTTTTGTTTTTTTGTGAAACAAAAAATGTCATATTGTGTATAAGACTAGAAACAATTCCAACCCAGATGTGTGGAAAAAGAGAAAGGGTTTGTTTTTACAGTATTTATTTTTAGAAAGATCCAGATTCATGTTCATTGTGTGCATTGCACTTTCAAGAAAAGCTTTTTCAGAGCTGATCCGTTTTATTAGTATTATGTAATGTTATAGAAAATATGAAAAGGACTTGATCTGTGGATTGCTCTTTTAGCCTTTATACTAAAAGGGCTGTTGTCATACAGTGCTATTAGGGATAGATTAGTGACTTTAGGGATATAATTATTTTGTTGTAATCCATGTGTGTCAACGTGTATCAGAGTCAGACAGGTGTATTCAATGCAGTACAGACTGTTGAAATTTAGCTTGTGACTTAATATAAATAGGACTATTGGAATTTATTATATAAAACTGACACTTACACATCATAAATTGAAGAAAAACCACTCTATCTTCTGTCCCACAAGTTCTGAGAGCTTTGCACTCCAGTCATGGACGTTTGTGAGAGCTGACTCCATGTTAACCCAAAATAATCTCTATAACTTTTCTGAAATAAGCTGTATTTCTGACATTTTCTTGTCTCTCATGTAAGATTTGAACAGTTTGTCATTCAGGAATGTATAACGTATACATCAAAGAGTTTCCATAAACAATCTATAAATATTCTTGGCTTGTATATTATTGTTATTTTGATTGTAGGGTCATGTGAAAACCACATGAATCGTGTTCCACTGTTGCTTAAAGGGAACAAATTGTGGTGATACACAGGCACTTCTTAAACTAAACTAACTCATGTGTGCTGGTTAAATGAGTGTCCTAAATGTAGTTTGTTGTGTTTATTAGCTGTTGTATATTAAATGTTTTTCACTGTATAACAAAGCATTTGAACAATCTATCTTCTACTAAGACAAGTAAATTATATACAGTACAGTATGTTTTCAGAAACAATATTTTAAAAATGTCATATATTATGAAATATATGTATATATAAGAAATATATGGAAATATATATAGAATAAAATATTTATTGACATCACTGACACAACAGTGATTGTTATCATTGAGGGACAGAAACCGAAAAAATAATTGTGGTTTACATGTATGCCGTCCAATATAGGGTTCTCAAACTCATAATTTCTTTTTTTTTACTAAATAGTCAATTACGCAATTACCCTAACTTCTTTGGTATACTGTATATTAAATGTCTAATAATTGATATAATTATAAGTAAAGTTACTTATAAAACACTTTATAGCCTAGTTAGAAATATTACAGTAATGTAGTTAATTGGGAAAAAATTGGGCCAACAAGAACACTAGGCCCCGAGGAATTGGTTGCAGCTCGAAGCACGACTCTGGGTCACACAAAGTCATTAAAAAGACCAAAAATTAAATTCTGTTCAAATAAAGAAGCTCCCTTGAAGGGGTCTTCTCTTGTCATCTCATGGCTTTGAAAAACAGCGGTATTAACTTTGGATAAAACTGTGAAAAGCCGACGTTCTGCAACATGTTTGTGATTGCGCCATCAAGAGCATACTAAAACCGCAGCAGTAAGAATGTAATAATGCATAACATAAACTTACATGAAGGATGATTTTATGCAGGCGTACCTCAATAATCTTCTTCAACTACTTTCACATTTCTGTTATTTTCAATGCAATTGAGTGTCAAAACCAATACTGTATCACCTCAGAAAGCTCAAAGGAGTCAAGAAAAGACGAGTCAAAGTGAAGATTACAGTTTTCAAAACCATTTATATACTGGTACTGTATGTTGATGATTATTAATAGGTATATACAGTTGCCAGGAAAAGTTTGTGAACCCTTTGGAATTACCTGCATTTCTGCATTACTCATACAAATGTAGTCTGATTCTTCAGTCACAATAATAGACAAACACAATCTGCTTAAACTAGTAACAAACATTTGTGCTTCTTTATTTCAATATTGAACACGTCATTTAAACATTTACAGTCCGGCTGGAAAAACGTATGTGAACCTCTAGGCTAATGACTTCTCCAACAGCTAATTGGAGTCAGGTGTTCCAATCAATGAGATGAGATTGGAGGTGTGAGTTGGAGGTGCCCTGCCTGCAACTGTATAAGGAAACCACTGTTATGTATTTTCCAAAGGAAAATAGCTTAATGTTTTTAAAGAGTCTACACTGGTCATTATGACAGATACGAAATACAAGCCGTGGTTATTTCATCCTTACAATGTCTCTAATTCCGCGTTTTTTCAGCGAATCACATTGACCCAATGTACATTTCAGTATAAAACTACTATCGTGTCAAATCACAGTCCTTTCCCCTGTCAGACCTGTTTGTTTAATAGTGGACCACCATGCTTGCGCCACTTCCCAGTACAAACATTCCCAGTCTCACATGCCAGGCGCTCTGGGTTTGTTCAGAACTGCGCTTTCGTGACAGCTGCAGGGTGTTTGGGTCATGTGACCCGGGCTGAACTGGAGGTCGGCGCAGACGACAACAAAAAAAAAACTCACTTCAGCCGAGCTGAGTCTGTGAAGCACTGCTCTTGTTAACAGTGCCAGGAATGAATTGTTGAAATTTTCATTGTCTGACTGTGAGGTAGTAGATCACAGTGTTTTTTTTTTCCTTGCAACATTTGTACATTGTTTACTGATGTTGAGCCTGCTGGCTCCTGGGCAGATAAGTATGCAATATCTGAGAAGGGTGCATGTTTAAAATGCCTTCTGTCTGAAATGTTGGAGACTATTCACAACTAATTAGTAACCATAACCTGAAACCCCCAAACTGGCTTATTATTCATTTGCTTAGGAAATACATAGCAAAGTACTGTATATCCTACTGGGTTACCTCTCAGTCTTGAGTTTTTAATGTGATTATATACATTGAATGAATTAGGAATTGTTGAAATATTGCCAAGTAAAATTGAGACACATACATTAAGGAGAAATGTCCAGAATTCAAAATAAAGGTTGATTTTATATATTTTAAAATCAATGAGCTTGGGTAACTGGTTTATTAAGATTCATATTTAGGAAAAAAAACAGCTTAATTAGACAAAATGTGCTTTCTCAGATGAGCTTCATTATCTTATCTAAACATGACATTAATACCCTTATCATTGTGATTTGTTTGTTAGAAGCTTGACATTTTAGGAAGTTCCAGAAAAAAGTATTGGGCGGATGGAAATAAATTGCACATCTGTTTTAACGTTTTCCATTTGAATGAAACTGCTGATTATTTCTTGAAGGATGCTTGCCAATAACTGGTCAATTTCACTTGTCAGTGTGGTGTTAGAAACTGGAAGTCACATATATTTAATTTAAATTGTTTATTGAGCTGCCTAAAAACAGCTCTTTTTAGCTGTAGCGTTGAAAAGGCTGCAATACTCATTATGTATTTCAGTTGGAATCTTTAAATGTTCTGAGTAAGGCCTTTAGCACATACTGTACTGTACTCTACCTTGGTCTCTAGTTCCCTGCTATAGAATTGCTAGTAGCCATGGGAAGATGACCAAATGTCCCCTATACAGTACATTTGCAAGATGAATAGATTTGTGCTGCATATGAGTAGAGACTCTATGTGTATATAGATTTAAAACTTAAATAAGTTTAAAAAATGTACATTATTATAGATGTGTGGTGTAAAAATAATTACTTCAGTATATACTTACAGTATCATCGAAGACTCTTACAGGTCATATCTGTAAATGTTTAATAAAATTGCCATCAGAATGACAAAGGTTGTCAATATTTTTTTTATTTTCCCTAACTCAGTAAAACACAATTTATATATTTTTTTTATCAAGCAAAATGTGTTTTTTTTCCCCGCAGGCGCACTGCAATTATACAGTGCCTTGCGAAAGTATTCGGCCCCCTTGAACTTTTCAACCTTTTGCCACATTTCAGGCTTCAAACATAAAGATATAAATTTTTTATTTTATGTGAAGAATCACCAACAAGTGGGACACAATTGTGAAGTGGAACGAAATCTATTGGATTTTTGAAACTTTTTTAACTAATAAAAAAATGAAAAGTGGGGCGTGCAAAATTATTCGGCCCCTTTACTTTCAGTGCAGCAAACTCACTCCAGAAGTTCAGCGAGGATCTCTGAATGATCCAATGTTGTCCTAAATGACTGATGGTGATAAATAGAATCCACCTGTGTGTAATCAAGTCTCTGTATAAATGCACCTGCTCTGTGATAGTCTCAAGGTTCTGTTGAAAGCGCAGAGAGCATCATGAAGACCAAGGAACACACCAGGCAGGTCCGTAATACTGTTGTGGAGAAGTTTAAAGCCGGATTTGGATACAAAAAGATTTCCCAAGCTTCAAACATCCCAAGGAGCACTGTGCAAGCGATCATCTTGAAATGGAAGGAGTATCAGACCACTGCAAATCTACCAAGACCTGGCCGTCCCTCTAAACTTTCAGCTCAGACAAGGAGAAGACTGATCAGAGATGCAGCCAAGAGGCCCATGATCACTCTGGATGAACTGCAGAGAACTACAGCTGAGGTGGGAGAGTCTGTCCATAGGACAACAATCAGTCTTACACTGCACAAATCTGGCCTTTATGGAAGAGTGGCAAGAAGAAAGCCATTTCTCAAAGATATCCATAAAAAGTCTCGTCTAAAGTTTGCCACAAGCCACCTGGGAGACACCCCAAACATGTGGAAGAAGGTGCTCTGGTCAGATGAAACCAAAATCGAACTTTTTGGCCACAATGCAAAACGATATGTTTGGCGTAAAAGCAACACAGCTCATCACCCTCAACACACCATCCCCACTGTCAAACATGGTGGTGGCAGCATCATGGTTTGGGCCTGCTTTTCTTCAGCAGGGACAGGGAAGATGGTTAAAATTGAGGGGAAGATGGATGCAGCCAAATACAGGACCATTCTGGATGAAAACCTGAGTCTGCAAAAGACCTGAAACTGGGACGGAGATTTATCTTCCAACAAGACAATGATCCCAAACATACAGCAAAATCTACAAAGGAATGGTTCACAAATAAACGTATCCAGGTGTTTGAATGGCCAAGTCAAAGTCCAAACCTGAATCCAATCGAGAATCTGTGGAAAGAGCTGAAAACTGCTGTTCACAAACGCTCTCCATCCAACCTCACTGAGCTCGAGCTGTTTTGCAAGGAAGAATGGGCAAGAATTTCAGTCTCTCGATGTGCAAAACTGATAGAGACATACCCCAAGCGACTTGCAGCTGTAATCGCAGCAAAAGGTGGCTCTACAAAGTATTAACGCAAGGGGGCCGAATAATTTTGCACGCCCCACTTTTCATTTTTTTATTAGTTAAAAAAGTTTCAAAAATCCAATAGATTTCGTTCCACTTCACAATTGTGTCCCACTTGTTGGTGATTCTTCACATAAAATAAAAAATTTATATCTTTATGTTTGAAGCCTGAAATGTGGCAAAAGGTTGAAAAGTTCAAGGGGGCCGAATACTTTCGCAAGGCACTGTACATACTTGACATATAGTGCTTTGCAAAAGTTTTCACCCCACTGCAATTTTTTCACTATCATTTACTGTCTGAACTTGCAGTCATGACACTTCATGTTTAGAACCTTCACAACTTATTTCAGTCTAAAAAAGGGTTAAAACGTGCAAAGAAATGTGATATTTGAAGAAAATGAGAAAACTACCCAACCCCTTTTTCTACAGCCAGAATAGTTTGAAAGATTACAAAATTAATGTAATAATCAATGTGTGTAATTGAAGTGGTTTATCTTTGACTTCAGAGTAAAAGTATGTGTCTCATTAAGTTACCTCAGATACATATTCAATATTTCAAAGCTCAATTAACAGATCGACCATGAAAACCAAGAAACTTTCGAAACACGTCAGGAATGAAGTGGTAGAGAGGCACAGATCAGGAAGAGCTTAGGGTTTGGTCAGTATAGCACTGGACAGTCAGGTTGCTATCAGTTCCTACAAGAAGAGAACGGAGACTAGACACTCCTGCCCAGCCCATCGCACTCGGACCTTCCTGTTGGCTCACAAGAGTGAGCGTAGTGTTTCTTACATCTGGGACACACTTTTGCGGGTGCCCATCAGGGTGCATTGATGTTGACAAACATCGGTGAACCTTGGGCCCCTGTGCCGTCTTCTCTAGCCTGCACTCTGTGACTGCTGAGCCTCCTCGCAGGTGGTGCGTGGGATCTTGCTACCTGGCGTGTCCGGTGCAGGGGATCTGGCCGCTCGAAAACAATCACAAAGACGGAGGATGAAGAGGATGCGATCTCCGTGAGGTCGTGATTCATTGTCTTCCAGATCGTGGTCCGTCATTGACAGTGCGCGTCTGACTGTAGCGTCTTGCCAGGTTAGGAAGTGCTGGCTGTGAAGACCCCAGGCGGTGAGCCATGATGTGCTGACTTAGTCCAGCCTCTAACATGCTGATGTCGCAAGGGCGTTGCTCTCTTCGTAATCGAGTCGTATCAGCGCTACTTTCTGTGTTTTTTTACACCAAGCATGTTATTCAACAGGTTAAACTGCCTCATTGCCTGTGCCTGGTCAACACTCTTACTAATAAGGCTACTTAGTGCTTTTACAGCAAACCCACTAGAATGCATCATTGTCAGTTTTAAATGGTCAATTAATCAAATGGGTTCATGTATTAGTATGTTATATACTGTATATATACTGTACAGTAGTATATTATCATTATATTACTATATAAGTATAGTGTATTTTCTAGCCAAATGGATTTTGATGTACTGTATCTATAGGTATACTACTGTATATATTTTTTTCGAATCAGTTAATTCAGTTTATTTCCAAAGACTTTTACAATTTTTGTGAAATCTTACTTTTCCCTGTCACAGCAAGTTTGGTATTGCTCTAGCAATAGTTTGATGATAGTTACCAAATAGTCTGTTTAATCTTAAAGGCCAATCTGCTGTTGCTATAGCATTCCCCCTTCACAGCAGACGGCACACTGGGGACTTATGCTGCAGCAAATCACTCTTATTCTGATAACTGCTTTCACTGACCTTGTGATGTTCCCCTTCTGGAAGGAGCTTCAATAAAAGTAAAATTCACTAAAAGGCATGCTGTTACCTTTAAGTAATATTTTCACCCCATCATTATTTCTTTGGGAAAAGAAATTATAGACCCTTTAGTACAAATTGTTCTAGCATTTTCATAATCATTGAGTTTGTCATCTTGTGAGGAAAATAAAAAAAACATCCAGCAGAATATTAAATTAAAATTGAACACCTCAATACTGTCTATCTTAAAGTAAAGTACTGTAGATCTAAATGTTAATTTCTTATTTATATAGCTTTCTATAACATCATTTTAAGATTTTTAAATTTGCTGAAAACCCCCATAATAGCTGATAATTTGTATTACTTTCTAAACTAAAAAATCTTGATAAAGTTTGATCTGGAAGTTTATCCTGTTATTTACATTTTTCCTACAAATTTTGTCTTTGCATTAAAAGTTTAATTTCCATAGAAACGTTTTGTGAGTTTCTGAAGTGTTTTTGTGTACACTTGCGAAACCAGATCAAAATTTGATATTGTTGGTAACCAAATGCTGACATCAGAATCAGAGTGTGTGAGTACACACATGATGGGATAGGTTTAAACTGTAAATAAGCGCTCATGGGGGGTCATGGGAAGGGTGTTTTGTATGTGAACAATCTATTTCCACTCCCCTGAGGTAGCTGGAACTGCAAATTATTTCAGAAGAGGATTGGACAACCAGAGCAGAAAAACAGAAATCATTAAAAAATCTATCTTTAAGACACACAAAAATTAAATCAAATTCCTGTGTTGCTCCATTTTTGGTTTCCTAAATGATGGCGTGCACAGAAAAGCTGCCTTGCATGTCTTCTGTAAACAGCTGTTTGGTGTTTGTCAAACACATGAGATTCTCGTCACTACTATGTGGCTGCAGCACTGAGCCTTGTCGCGCCATTGAAAGAGCAGCACAATTGTGAAACCACACACTGTAAGGTCAATAAGTTTTAAAGACTGAGCTGCTCTTCTAATGACTGGAGTTTTTAATACTGTGGGTGACCAAAGGTCCTACCTGTGTAGGTCTCATTTTCATTTAATTAACTAGTATTACATCTATAATGAGGGTTGTGTATTGCTTTTTTTACTTATCGTCAAATGAACTGATGCATCGCAAATGTTATTTTTTAACTATAATTCAGTTTGCAAATAGCCAAGAGATATTTTTCAGGTCAGCCTAGCATTCTTGTCTCGTAAAAGCAGTCTCTTCCTGACGTTCAGTAGACTGCACATCTTTAAAGAACATGAGCAATAGTTCAAGGTCTGTGCAGAAGCTTGCATTGCTCAATGGGAGGTGAAGTCATAGGTTCCTTAAAAACCCTGGTAGTAACCAAATGTACTTTTCTAGCTTACTCGCAGCTCCATTTGTAAGGTCAAGAAAATTCTATAAAGTGAAATGGGATAGGAAATGAACCATATATGGTGGTTTTTGCATTTCTTTCTCTTTAATCTTGATCGAAATGACCTTCCAGTCCCTGAATCCTCTGAAAGCCCAGGAACATGGAAAACCCCAGTTCCAGACGTGCTAAATGGGGCCTGCCCTTGATTTTATTAACAGCTCAAGATTCTTGTCTTCTTCTTCCTTGCTGTACGAATGTTTGGCCCAATGAAATTAGTGTCTGTTTACACTAGTTTTGTTATCTGTCTCCAGGATGGCCCTGTTACATCTCAGTGGGATTATATTTTTTAATGAAAGCTTTACTTAAATAAAATCAATAAAAGCTAACAGTCTGGTACATGCAAGAAAAAACTTACACTAGAGGAAGCAGCTCACAAAAAGCTTGGATTAATGTCAGAAAGACATCAGTTTAACCACCTGCAGAGTGTTCTTTCACTTGTTGTACAGTATATACCCGTGTGGTTCCCTGGAGAAGACATTGTGTTACCATTTTCTAAAAGGTGTAGCTTCAATGTCCTTTTAAGAGTTTTCTAAAAAAATATCCAGAAAACAATATTCTTTTAGTCTCTATGGTGCCACTTAAAATTGCACAAGAAAACAACATTTTTATAATCATTAGACTGGGAAACCAATCCCTTGAAAGAAGCAATTATCTGGCTCTACAAGCACATTGCACAAAGGGGAATTTTTTCTTTGTACTTTGCTATGGAGTTGTTTTTCAATGTAAACCGAGTGGAGGGGAGAGGCTTAAATGTAAGAACACTTGCATTACGTTTTCTTCATAGTAAAGAAAAGGGCAATGAGTCAAAGAGCAAACGTGATTAAAATCTCTGAGAGGAATTTAAAGGCAAAGCTCAATGGCACAAGCTGCTAGCATTTCCAGTGTAATCTGTTTACTTGTTGAGTATTGATTTTAAGGAACGGTCTTCTAGAAATAATGTCAGTCATTACTTAACTAAATTTAAGATGATTTGTTGACCCCGCCACTCCTTGATCTTGTATGCTTTTGTGGAGTTTGAGCACTTGTATATTCAAAGCACACCTGTATTGAGAGAGTACTTTATATAAATTTCCTCAGTTCTGAAATGCAGTTTCCTGTGAGCTATGTAGTTTAACAATATTAGTCTATGAGAAGATGATTAGCTGATTATTAATTAGTCATAATTATTTCTGTGGCTGGTAGCATTGAAATGTAATTTCAACTCCTTCTTAATTACATGAACTGCCTTCTGAAATGCAGAAATCTATCCTGCTGTACATGCATGACTTTAACAGCAACAGATTTAGTATTTAAGAGGCACTAGATGAACAAAATAATATTTGCCTCCTTTCTTTTTAGGTTATTCAATAAATTTAAGAGAGTTCAACATCAGATACCATTTTGATACAGTCTACCAATTCTTAAAGATCAATTTGTATTCTTAATGAAAAATTACTTAGGAGCTTATCTGATATGCATGTCTTTTATTTCAGATGTGTGAAATGCATAATAACTTTATTAGTTGATTAGTTTTATTCTAATTTGCATGATTTGATGGATTTTAAAGGATTTGCAAAGCAATGTCTATCTGTTTTCACAGAAGGAAAATATTTTTTGTGAGAAATATAATGGGCAAAAAGGCAAGTTTATTTGGTAAATAGTGCCTTGACAGGTAAAGGCAGGAAAAACCTGCTGGCATTTCTGAAAAGGATAAAGCATTTTGGGACTTGAAATAATAGATTGCTTTAGAAGAGCAGCCAGGCAATTTCAGTGAAGCATTCCAAGCAGTCTTGACCTGCCTGAAGCTCTGGTGGACCTCTGGAGCAAATTTAGGCCTGACTCTCTTGTATTGTTTGGAGACTAAAGATGAGACCACTTCACTTTCAGAGTAGTTGAACAAGCTTGGCACCATGAAGAAAATGAGGTGTCCAGATGGCAGACAAAAATGAAATCTCAGTTTGGAAACCTTCTAGGTTGATGTTAACTCGGTAAACAGAAAGGTTTCTAAATCAAGGTGGGATAAAATGCAAAGACTAGTCTTACTCAGACAATTATTTTTCCTGTGATGTTCGGAATGCTTTTTCTCTGAAGAAAGCAGCTCACTTGTCTTCTTTTCAGATTCATTTTTGCTGTATGAAATCATCAGAATAATATATCCTTCCTGTCTGAAATTTCTTCCTTCTATATGAGTATTTTGTCCACACTGCTTTATCAACTGAGAATTGTTTTTTTGTTTTTGGATTCAGTTTTTGATTACTAAATGAATCCTAGCAGAACACCATATTTTAATAAGCACACCTAAACAACTCTCAGGGTTTTTTCTGTTCATCAAAATGGACTGTGGATTGAACAGGCATCTAACGTCAAAATAATTCAAAAACAGGTTTTTCTCAGATATATTGTGTTACTTCAGAGACTAAAAGATTTTTTTGTTTTTTGAAGATAAGAATTTAAAATATTTATAAGATAAAAGAGTTCTATGAACATTTTGGGGAAAATCCTCACTATTATTGGGACTAGTTTTAGCATGCTAGCATTTCCGTCACTAGAGAAAAGTCTAGGATTGGTTTTATATTTAATATTTAGTCTAGGCTTAGTATCAATATAAAGTTTCTGGTTAAGTCTAGAATTAGTGTTAAGTTGAGATCTACAGTTACAATTTAGGTTGTGGGAGGGATAAGGCCTGAGTGATTATATATTCAGCATATTTGTACATTTGGTTTTAGACCTATTAGTATGGTTGTACTTATAACAAAAAAAAATCTATAATATATATTAAAAATCTAAAATCTACAATATCTATAGAAAATATACGAAATTCTTGAAAAATCAATTTTTTTAAATGATTATTGATTAATTCTTGGCTGCACTGCAGACTTTTTAGATACACAGCTCAGTGCATGGATAATTGCATTTCCTTGGAAATCTTTTTTTGGCTATAAAATGGTCCTTTTTTGCCAGTATGTCAAAAAAGTTATAGCTTTCACTAGAAATAAAATGAGAGAGAGGCTGAAGTAACCAAAAGCTATTAAAAGCCATTTTATCCCGTGTTGCTGTGGAAATAATCCACTTAAGTCAGGTTTTCAAGTGCACAGACCACAGCCGACATCCAAGAAGAGATTTCTTAGTCAATTTTCCTTGAAATAAAAATGGTATCATGACGTATGTGCCACTTCAAGGCCGACTCTGGCTACAATTCCGAGGTTTTCATTGTGACTGTAGATTTTGTTGTTGAGGGAGGTCAGGTAACCTTCTATGTTGTTCAGATTTTAGAAACCAATATACAGTAATCTAAAATTTTAGCAGATTAAAAGTAGATTTTATTAAGAAGATTAAACTGGGGGAAGTAAAACCGTGGATCTGAATCTTTTCTAGCGTGAATCTTTTTTATGTGCTTAATGTCAACAGATGCTTTCCTTGCAGCTGAGAACTGGACCGAGAACCCAGAAGGCAGTTGAGACATTTTATTTTTTTCTTAAAAAAACATTGGTGAAAATGATGCCATTTAAAACCCCCCATCATCCTGTCGTCACTTTTTGTTTTTACATTTGGCATTACTGGTCCAGTATTATTAGTTTTTTTCTTTTCCAAAAGAAAATGGAACCATTTTGTGAGAATTTGTACGTCGCTCTCTGTAAAGAACTCAGGGAACCTCAGACACCCCTGCACTGTACCTTTATAGCCATCACAGATGGTTTAGCCATGGGCCAAGTTTCATTCAAATATGGACTTGCTGTATACAGTAGGGTACTTCAAGTGCAATCTAAACTCTGAACTTTCTCTCTTGCCACTTCATGCTCAGAACGGCGTGTTCTTGACTGCTGCTTGTGGTTCTTGGGACTGCCAGCACTCTGTTTCTTAGTCGGCATGAACTCTGCTTGATGTTTGAAATGTGGGCTGTAAATGTTACTCTTCTTACTTGTAAGGAAGTAGACATTTTTACTAGTGTTTTGCCTTTTTTGTTTGGCAGTACTGCTAGTTAACGGGGTTCCTTTTAAATGTACTGTAGCTCCCCTTTAAAATCCTTAAATACCTGGATTTTAATGTCTTTAATCTGATACTCACAAGGAAACTTGCCATAGTAAAATTAAGTGTCACCTTTGTGTTGTGAGCTGATACAGAATTGCAGGCACACATCATGCTAGCAGGAGTCTGCACTAATGTGGTGATTCAGGTGAGTTCCTATTGTAGCTGTAACTTTGAGATCCTTTTGGATGAAAAGCCCTATACAAGGGCAAAATATAATAGTTGTACAGGAATTATGTCATGATTTGTGTTTTACAATAGCAGCGACACACATTTGTTGAGTAATCAACATTCCCATCTGACCTGCTGAGCTCTCTCTCGTTCTCTGATACCTTGGCTTAGATTAGCCAAAATTGGGAATTCTTTGATTAGCATCTGCTGAATTGTCTGAATTCCCCGAGTAATGTTTGTAGCATCTGGCTTTAGTATCCCCGAAAGCGCTGTGAAAACATTCAGTGTTTGACACTCTGTAAGCTTTACAGTAGCTAAATAGGGTTTAGCACCAATTTAAGGTGACATTATCTCTCACTAATGTCGCTGAAGCTTGCTGGAACCCAGTATAGCTCTGGCAACTCCAGCTGTGTACCACAGCTTAAGGAATGCTGGTATGATGACATGGCCTAGGCCCTAGACTCAAACCATTATACTCTGGACTATAGACCTCATCCTGTGCTCTAACTCAGCGCGTTTACTCCTTGAGTCATTCAGGAATCTATTGCCCTGAACATTTTGATTGTCCACAAAGTTTAGGAAGTTGAAGCTGGATGAAGAAGGCTGTCTGTCCAGCTGGATGGTATTTTTCCATGATGACTGACAGTGTGGGCCTACGAGCTGGGTCAGACTGCTCCGAAGATTTGCACTGATTGGACTAGTATTAAATGAGTACTTCTGCAAATTATTCTCTGGGTGAGTAATGTAAAAATAATAACCTCTTCACACCTAAACGGCTTTTGTAAGCTGAAGCTGTTGGAGAGAATAAATAAAAGAAAATTGGAGATCCAAGTGTCAGGATAGGTTGACCTATACAACAGATAGGTTTTTGATTCCTGCTGAGATCCATCTAGACTTGAAAGAACTTTCGAATAATGCTAGGCAGAAGTTTATACATAGGGTAGAATTTGGTGACTTTTATCTTAAAATAATGGAGAAATACAATCACTCTTTCTGTTACATCCTTATTTTTCCCAGTTTCCCAAGAGTTTGCCTGTTTGGGAGACGCTACTTAGGCAAAAAAAGACCCTGTCGAAACATGAAAGATATTGTCTCATACATCATCGTTGGAGAATCATGCAAAACATCCTGGTTTATTTAGATTATACAATATGTAACTTCATTTAATAGCTACTGGCATAGGGCTTACAGCCCTGATGAATGTATGTTTGTTAGTAAATAGTATCTGCGTGCAGAACACACTGAATCCACACTCCATAAGCAAAAAGAAAGTGTTCTCGGTTTTAGAGTTCATCAAGCACATTCTCTCACATTGAATACAAAAAAATGATTGAGACAGGTCTCAATTTTAGTTTACATTACAACCCTTCCAAAGTGTCTCCTTGGGTTTTCATTAATCTCTCACCCCAGTCTCTTGGCTGCAGACAGAATTTTCCTATCTTGTATTTTAGAAAGATACCCTGCCTCGTGAGAGAAAAATGATGTGTATCTTAACATTATTTGTAGACTGATGTTGTAGTAGTTGATATGGCTAAAATTTGCACTTACTGTTTAAGTGATTGGGACTTCAGGAAGTAGTTATTTTATGTAAACATTTTCCCCCCAAACCGTTACTTTTGATGGGGCCTTGGGCACTCAAGGCCATAGTGCACTTTATGCTTTAGTGACTATCCCACAGAGGGAAAGTGGACAAAACACCAGCAGTGGTATTTGAGCAAGTAGTAGAGGAAGCTTGATTTGGAAGCTTCATTTTTCAGCTTTTTCAGTGATCTTATTCTTCATTGTGTCTTGGCAGTGTTCATGTGATACAGTACTGTACCGCAGATTGGGTCTTTTCCAGTATTGGCTGATGAATGATCTAAGCCCAGGAATGTCCCTCCACCTGGAAGTGCTTAGGACGAATATCTAGAATGAGTTGCCTTTTATGTTAGATTCAGCGAGGTGCTGGCTGTTAGTTATTATGTCCATTAGTAATTTTTCCAAGGCTGTACAGTAAACAGTGGTGAATTAGTTGCTAAGGAACTAAATGTGAAATGACTTTACAAATGTTTTGGAAAAGGATATTGGAAAAATGTATTCAAGCAGAGCAGTGTGAAAGGGAAAACTAGACTTGGATGCATCTGGTTTTATAATGTTTGTGACAGTGATAAAAACAGGTTATAGATCTTTTCAAAGTAAAGAACTGAAAAGTTCTTCAGTCTGAAAAAAAAACCCGCTCTGTGAAAAGCAATGGAAAATAGGCATTGAGACAATGTTCCTAAGGGTTAGAAGAATGGCATAGCAGAATATTTTGTCTTAACACGCGTTAACAGCAATATAGGCCAGACTGATGTGTGTTTTTGGACTACTAATTCAAAATAACTGGTATTCTTTTCCCTCTTATTCAGACCTGAATTTTTAAGAATAACTAACTGTTATTCTTAACTGTTTAACTATTTAACCATCCAGATACAGATTTTCATACATTTCTTATATTTTGAAAGCAGATGATATGGCACAGAAAATAAAACTACTTGTTAAACCTCAATGTATTGACATACTCCGTGTAGTTCAGTGCAGAAATTATATTTGTGATCTTTTCAGTTCTGGTGGAAAATGTTGGATTGAAAATGTAATAACCATTCCTCAGCTGACCGCCAAGAACGACCTCAGACAATATTGCTGCCCCTTTTAATGATCTCATGTATGAATAAGTTTTAACGAGCCGTGGATTGTAACCTCCATAAATTATCCAGCGCTTTTCCACTTGTGCGCTACAAATGCTGAGTAAGGACTACTACTTGGAGAACTATCCTTGAAGGCCAGGTCCATTTGATTGTTGATACTGCACTAAAATAAGCTTAAATCTAATTTATCCAGCATTTAAAGTACTTTATCCCACTGAATTTTCTTCTTATGTTATTATGGGATAACATATACTGTTATAGTTAGATTTACAGTGCAGTTTCACTGAAGACATTTTTTCCAGTATGTTCTTTGATTGAAGGCCACATAGTGGCTCATTAACTCAAATCTAATTGGGGACGAACGGTACCTGCAGTAGCTAGTACTTGAGGATGTGCTTTTCACATCACTGAAGGTCAGTCTAATTAAAGCATGGAACGGCTCTGTGCCATTTTTAGGAGTTTTCTCTCTTTATCAGGCTCTTCTGTCCCCTCTCACTCCTTGTTAAGCAGTAGATCTTCAGCTGAGTTTCTCTCGCCAGGTGAGGTGGTGCTTTTTGATTGAAGTGGTCGTTAACGCCTGGGGATGGTTTCTCTGCACACAGATCCACGATGCGCTGAGGGGTGGAGAGGGGGAAGGGGGCTGCGGAAACCTGCTCCATCCTTCCAGAAAGCTCCTGGCCTCAGCAGTTGCCGGCTGCCGCGCTGGAGGTTGCTACGAAATCCAGCCATGTGCCTGTAGCGTGCTGCCAAACTACCGCGCCACTCTGCAAAGAACAGCCGTCTCCGGACACATCACCGGGGCCCTGCTAGAGGCCACGACTTCCTTAGGAGCACGCAGCGGACTGCCAGGCGTCGTCACCGGCTCCACCGGCAGAACCATGCTGAAAGGTAGGCTGCACGCCGCCATTAAAGAAGGGCTTTGCTGCAGATGGTTTCTACGGTGCAGGTCTCGTTCTCATAGACACCCTCTGCCACAGACACACTGTGCGACACTTCAGCAGCTTATAATGAGCTCTTGCGGATTATTCTTAGCATCTCTTCATTTGTGTAGCAACTAGCATGGCTGAATTCATCTTGTAATGAGTTCGTTTGTGAGGCATTTCAAGGCTTATTGGAATAATTGTGTCATTCAGTTTTTTTTGTGGATTTTGTGTGCAGTATAAGTTTGGAAGGTGCTTCTGAGTGGTAATGTGTTTTCATGTCAGTAAGATTATTAGTCAGTGGTCACTTTCTGCTGGTGCTGGGTCACAGGAGGGGTATCAAGACGTCTTTCATTGTTTCAAGTGGAGCTACTGTATAATGCAGTTACAGGTTATTGAAAGAAAAGGCACGTGTTACTGCACTTGACACTCTTCCTAAATGAGAACACGAGTTATAACAGGGAAACTTCAGGTAGTCTGTATAATTGGTGGAAGACCACTTTACATAGCCGCTTGTATTTTGGTAACATAATTGACAAGGTTATTTTTTTCCTTATCTCAGGTGCCTTTTAGCTTGCATCCCTGCAACACATATACAGTAATGGTAATTTCTGTCCATCAAAGCATGGGGCCAAAAATAATGTAATTGGTTTAAGACCACAGTTACTGTAGCTATGGAACTACACCTACCACATGTATATATAGAGTTCCTTGCAAAAGAATTCACCCCCTTGCATTCATGACCAATTTTGTTTACTTACAAATGGTGCATATTCATAAATGAATATTTTTTAATCAAGTATAAATGATCAAACCGGGGACTTTTATTGGTTAAATGTCAGTAAAAAGTACACAGAAAAATCTTAAACTAAAATATGCTGATTGTATAAGTATTCAACCCCCCCACTCTCAAGTCAATTCCTAGTGGAATTGTCAAATTCCTTTGGCGGCGATCACAGCTGTGAGTGTTTTTGGATAAGTCTCGACCAACTCTGCACACCGAGATAGTGCAATGTCCACCCTTTCTTCTTTGCAGACTTTCTCCAGCTCTGTCAAGGTGGTTTGGGATCTCTGGGGCACTGTATATAAACTTTGAAATTGGAAAAGGTAATTGATTTAACTTTTGCAGGAGCCTCATAAATAACCCACAATGGAAAGTGCAGTATGCAGCGTCCACAGGCTGGTTTGACTCCTGATCTGTGCAGCGTAGCCATTCCCTGACTGAGCTCGTGTTGCCATTTTGTCATTCATTGCTAAGGACAAAGATGCCCAAATGATTGCAAGTAAACTGTAAAAACATAATAAAATTACCTTTCAGCGATTTCTGTTTTCTTTTATTTAACATTGGGCCTAAACAGCCATGCCATTATTTACATTTCTTTGTCTGTTGGTCTATGTTACAGCAAATATTTTACAAAGATAACTTTGTGACCCTTTGGCTGTGACAACAGCAAGTAATACTTATGAGAATTGTGTAACAGTTTTCGTTTTGGGCTTTATTAAAAGCTTCTAACAAGTTTTCATTTAGTTCATACAGTAGTTCACTTGTCTAAACACAGTTCCAATTCCAAAAATATGAGAAGATATTCTTGATAGAAGTATTAAGTTGCGCCTCGTGTTTTTTTTGTTAAATGTCCCCTCATATTTCACTAGTGTTGTGTCACTGAGCTTGTGCGTAAGCAGGACCCAGCTAGCATTGAGGATGTGCCAAAAATGAAATGGATAATTCAGGTAGGGTAGATCTGCAAAACTTCTTTGAAAATACAGGAAACATTAGGAGCTGCCTCATGTCTGTTTTCAAATATGAATAAGCAGTGTAATTGTCTAGACATTCTTCTTGGCATTGAAAGAGAGGGGAAATAGTTGTTTATTTACAAATCACAAGCAACACGTAGTCCTTCAAATTCTCACTTGGCTGTGCAACTTCTGAAAGGTGAAAAACTGACAACACTCTGTCTTCAGGCAATGATAAGTATTTTGAAACTAAAAAGTAACCATGTGAAGGTGGCATGATGGTGCTGTGCTTAGCATTGCTGCCTCACAGCCTTGGGGCCCTGGGTTCAATTCCTGAGGTGCTATCTGTGTGGCTATCTGTTTGTATGTTCTTGCCGTGTTTGCGTGGGTTTCCTCCCACATACTGGTGGGTCAATAAGTTTCTGGGAAAACTGGCCCTGGTGTGAGTGTGTGCGTGTTTGTGTGTCCCGTGAGATGGAGGGGCATCCCATCCAGGGTGTATCCTGCCTCATGCCTGTTACTTGCTGGGATAGGCTGCAGCTCCCTTGAAATCCTGTATTAGATACAAAAGTTAGGAAATGGATAAGTGGATGGAAGTAAGCATGTGTTCACATAAAGCATCCAATCATACTTCTGGAAATGATTAACTAGTAAA